>NC_139992.1:48563907-48601407 GCF_964263955.1 Coregonus lavaretus | reverse complement strand
TCTCTCTCTCTCTTTCTTTCTCTCTCTCTCTCGCACGCTCTCTCTCTCTCGCTCTCTTTCTCTCTTTCTTTCTCTCTTTCTCTCTCTCTCTCTCACTCTCTTGCACGCTCTCTCTCTCTCGCTCTCTTTCTCACTCTCTTGCTCTCTCTCTCTCTCTCTCTCGCACACTCTCTCTCTCACTCTCTCTCTCTCTCTCTCTCTCGCACACTCTCTCTCTCGCTCTCTTTCTCTCTCTCTCTCTCTCTCTCTCTCTCGCTCTCCCTCTCTCTCTGATGTTCAATTACTATCTCACACCAACACACCAGCTGTCTTTCCTTTTTTCTTTCTGTCTTTCTTTCTTTCTCTCCCTGCTCTGTTCAGTCTATTCCAAAAACGGTTCCACATGGGTCAATATCCTGTAAATGTGACCAAACTCTTCATTGGTTTCAGTGCATTCAGACCATGATAGTGTAATCCTACTGTTTATCCTGACAGTCAATAGATTGGGAAGTGCTGGTTTACTTACCTCCTCCGTTCTTGTAGCACAGATAAGGGAAGCGCCATACGTTGCCCAGGCCAATGATCTCACCAGCCATGGAGAGCAGGAATTCAGTCTTGTTGGCCCACTTGCCCCTCTCCTGCTGAACCCCATCCTCGGGGCTCCCTTTCTGGGCCTCTGAGTCCACTGGTCCTCTGGGAGTTGTCCCTCCAGCCATCTCCTCTTCCATGTTCACTCACTTTCTCTTAAATTCAAAATGCTTTATTGGCATGCCATTTTGTTAATATTGCCAAAGCTCTCTCTCTCTCTCACGCATGAACTAACACACTTTTCCTCTCTCTTTCTCTCTCTCTCTCACACACATACACTCCTCCTCTCTCTCTTTCTTCCTCTCTCTCTCTCATTGTTAAATCTGGTGTGGACTCTGTGTTTACATCTTCCGTTACTCAAAGGCTTTCTTCAACACAATATGTTCCAATCAAGACAGATTGTCTTTGTTCTGTTAGAGAGCCTGAGGCTTGATCCTATGACACTAGCATTTATGACTAGGCTATTTGCTTGCTTATCTCAGTTATGCAGTCAGTCATAGCCTATCTGCACAAATGTATAAAAAATAAGATAATCATTGATTGTTTTGGATATCCACAAGACATTGAAGTTAAGGTGCTTTCCCACTAAGCAAATTTCCTCCATGGATTACATGCAATAATGTACAATGCAGTAATACAACGCAGTACAATCATGCAGATGCAGACCTACAGGCTATTTAGCTTGAACTTTTATTTAGGCATATGCTAAAATCAAATAGTTTGCAATTTATTTGTTTGAGAAAAAGGATTCATGCAAGCAAGAAGAAAAAAGTGAGTAAGCACTATCATTTCTGTGAATCCTCCATGTATTAGGCACAATCATTCAATTATGCGTGCAAAATATATCCTACAACTCACCCACTATTTTAACGCAATATATCCTGCTTTTCCACACAGCTGGTAGGAGTAAATGAAGCAGTTCCTTTGGCTTCACAGACAGAGTGGTCTTTGGAAAGAATGTTGAAGGGGGAGTAGGGGCGTGTCTACAAACTCCAAAGCCTTCATATGGTATTGAAATGAACCAGGATGATAGCCTATAACAGCTATTTAGGATGATACAGTAAACCAGCCTATCATTGTGGAGGATCATTGATATGTGGAAGAGAGTTGACATGTGCACCAGTTTAACAAAATATTAATTCAACTAAATCATTTAAATGAAATGAAAGAAAATAAAATAAAATAAGAAACGGTTTTATTATTTATTGTGCATTGGGCTATCCTATTCCATAATGTATTCAACAAAGAATTAGGTAGAAACAATTTATTTCAATCCCTCAGACAGACTGTCACTGGAATGTTTGGAATTCTTGACATAATTAGGGCTGATGATTGTTTATTTGATTCCAAGTACAATTGACAAATATCAGGCAGAAATATTCATTATACAAGTTATCAGCAATCAACAACTTACATCACTACATCAAACATGTCTAACGTAAAACAAAACACACAGGTAAGAACAAGAAGAGACTTTAAATACAAACATACAAAAAAGAAAGAAAAGGAAAACAAGTGTAATTGTATTCACTCAGAACAAATCTCATTATAATGATTCAATGTCATTCTTTTTTGTTATGAACTATGGATAATGTCTCAACTAGATGATTACATTCAATCAGAAATATTTTTAATTTCGGTATAGAATTTTGGAATTGTTGTTTGTGTATAAAGTTTTTGGCAACGAGAATAAAAAATAAAAATCGCAATAATTTCAATGGTCTTGTCATCATTTCAATAGTAACATATATTATATCCTTCATGTCAAAAACATGGGTAGTGTTCAAAAAGCTAAATATGAGTTCATCATCTTGTTGTAACAAGTTCATAAGACACATTTTCCATTCAGGGAACCAATTTACGCCTAGAGGTAAATATTTTTGGGACATGTTTATTCCTGACGCGGCATCATATCTAGGAGTGCCAGAGTGCGCTGTGGTCGTTCGTAAATTAAGAGCGTTGTCAGATTGTACTTTCGTAAATTCAGAGCGTTTCGCTCTCGGAGCGTTCAGAGCGCACACTGGACGCTCTGGCCGAGGAGTAGGTTGATCCGAGCGTTCTGGCCTCACAAACGGCAGTAAGCACACAAGCTAACTGGCTAACGTTGGCTAGCTTGCTAGCTACTTCCAGACACAAATGAGATAAATCTCACTCTGACCATTTTACTCGCCCTAGCAGAGCTAGTTAAGGTGTTTTCATGTTACCCAGAGCGTTGGTGACTGTAACTGTGCTGCTGGCAACAATTTAATTACGCTTTTTTGCCGACATTTACTGACACCGGTCATATTCAACGGGTGTTGAGCGTTCGTAAATTCATCAGTTATTCTGCGCATTGGCACACTCAGACGAGAGTGGTCTGAAATCAGAGGAGAAAGCCAGAGTGAATTTACGAACGCACACCTAGTGGGAGCGACTTGGCATTATGACGTCCTCTGTGACGTTTGCTACCAGGAAATGAATGTAAACATAACAATCAAAAGAGAAACGCAAATGAATTTGCATAATTCTACAAAAGATCTCTCGATGCTGGGTGCTAAATACGACTTTGCAGCACGAGTTGAAATTCATGGTTAGCTGGAATATATGATTGCCAATTCTAGAAGAGGTTAAACGCAGTAGCTTGGAGGCTGGCTAATAGCTCAATAAACCGGTAAGATAGCCTGCTATATTTCCTGCTAGTAGCTAGTTATATTTCCTATAGCCTATATACCCGATGTGATAAACATATTGCTAGTGTTTGATAGCATCTTAGTGAATGTTGTTCGTCTATTTGACATGCACACACACATCCTCATCTAAGCACTTCGGGGTGCAGAGAATTTGCAAGAAGCTGATGACACCTCGACAGATGGTGTGCCAACCAGGAACAACCTAATGGTGTTGTTGGAAACATATTGGTCCAATTCACATAGGTATTGTTCATAGATGGAAGCAAATCCCTGAGAAATATGAGACCAGATATTTGAAAAGATGAAATGTCATGCTGAAAATAAACCTAGCCTACTCCTCATCCACTATCCACTATAAGCCAATGCAATGACATTGTCTACTGCTCTTCCCAGGTCCAGACATGTTTGCCACAAGGCCACCTGAGGAAGAGTCCTCAGAGATGGTGGAGGAGATGGACACGTCAGAGGCTGTCTGGTGCTGGTATTACCTAGCTGAGTGTGGAGTGTGGCACATGTTTGAGGTACAGGACATATCACTCCACCTATGCATTCATCGTCCATCCATCCTCTCACTTGATCTATCGATCCAACCCTTCATTATTCCATCCCTCTAGCCGTCCTCCCACTCATTGCATCCATCCACCCATCCCTCCATCCCCTCACTCACTCCACCCATCCCATACACTGTCTCATTTGCAATTTGTTCTGGTTGTGGCAGATTGATCCAAGTGCTGCATGCTCTGTGACCAGTGAGCAGATAGAACAGAATTACAGCAGGAATCAACACGGTGTCATGGAGTTTTACACCGCCAAGTACACCTACAGACTGGACTTCTCAGGTACCAAGAACACTATAGTACTGGTACACATCTATACAGTATCATTGACAATCATTGGATATGTTTGAGTGCGTCTTTAATTGGCTGATCTTTGTTTGTCTTTGTTTCACAACCAGTCATGAAGCAGATCAATGTCACGACCGGGAAACAACGGCCAATCAAACGGGCCTTCCACTCTGCCACTGGCTTTAGGTGAGTCCAATGGGGTCACCCACGGGCCTGTATCTGTATAACTCAGACATGCAGGTCACCCACAGGCATGTAACTGTATAACTCAGACATACAGGTCACCCATGGGCCTGTAACTGTATAACTCAGACATACAGGTCACCCATGGGCCTGTAGCTGTATAACTCCGACATACAGGTCATCCACGGGCCTGTAGCTGTATAACTCAGACATACAGGTCACCCATGGGCCTGTAACTGTATAACTCAGACATACAGGTCATCCACTGGCCTGTAGCTGTATAACTCAGACATACAGGTCACCCATGTGGTCCTCTGTAGCTCAGCTGGTAGAGCACGGCGCTTGTAACGCCAAGGTAGTGGGTTCGATCCCCGGGACCACCCATACACAAAAATGTATGCACGCATGACTGTAAGTCGCTTTGGATAAAAGCGTCTGCTAAATGGCATATTATTATATTATTATTATTATTACCCATGAGCCTGTAACTGTATAACTCAGACATACAGGTCACCCATGGGCCTGTAACTGTATAACTCAGACATACAGGTCATCCACGGGCCTGTAGCTGTATAACTCAGACATGCAGGTCACCCACAGGCATATAACTGTATAATCCCTGCCTTATCTTAGGTCATTGGTCACCATAGCAACACCCACCTGTAGTATGCGTTCCAGCAGGTATATCTCACTGTCATCCCCAAAGCCAACACCTCCTTTGGCCTCCATTCCTTCCGGTTCTCTGCTGCCAATGACTGGAACGAACTGCAAAAATCTCTGAGCTTGAGACTCTTATCTCCCTCACTAGCTTTAAGCATCAGTTGTCAGAGCAACTTACCGATCACTGCACCTATACACAACCCATCTGTAATTAGCCCACCCAACTACCTCATCCCTATATTGTTATTTATTTTGCTCATTTGCACCCCAGTATCTCTATTTACACATCATCTTCTGCACATCTATCATTCCAGTGTTAATACTAAATTGTAATTATTTTGATTTATGGCTTATTTATTGCCTTACCTCCATAACTTACTACATTTGCACACACTGTATATAGATTTTCTATTGTGTTATTGTGTTTTTGACTGTACGTTTTGTATATCCCATATGTAACTCTGTGTTGTTGTTGTTTTTATCGCACTGTGTCAGAGCATATGAGCGGAGTGGAGCGGTGAGAATCTCAGCTCCTCGCTCACGGAGCTGTTCACCCCTCCGCTCCCCCCGCTCAAAGCCACATCAGGCCAGTCCGCTCATTATCGCTCAGCGCTCAACGCAGTTTGCATCGCGCTCCACTCAAATCGCCCCCCGCTCACTCCAAAAAAGGAACAAAATCTGCATGTATTTCACTTTTAGCTTAAACCACAGCCTTACTTTATCTCCCCGAATGTGTTGCATACAGACTCATCTCGGATTATCCATTCTGTCTTGAAACGGGGATCTAACACTGACGCTAAAATGAGATGTTAATCAGTATAGTATATTCCATAGCGAATTGACACGTTGTTTGCCAATGTTTCTGCAAAAGCAGCGATGCCCATTGGAAGTGCAGCGTGAGTGTAATCGGTGAGCAGGGATTTGATTTCTGTGACAGCAGGGAGGATCATCCCCAGGTTCCCCAGCTCCTTCTGCATTTTGTCTGTGAGGTCTGCTAGTGGTGTCAGCACACTGACAAGGTGCGTCAGCTGCCGTACTTGATTCAGGGTGATGTTAGCAACATTAGACTTGAGTTTGTTTTACCATAACGGGTCTTTTTGGAACAACCGGATGAACGACTGAATCATCCGCAGCTGGCTGCTCCATCGAATGGCGCAGGCATTTGTGGGGCGGACACCTAATTGGTCGGTTTCCTCTGTGCTCTTGCGTACACTTTTCACCAGGTGCCCGACTTTCACTAACAGCCTATTAATGTTGTCGTGCTTGTTAACGGCGTTTTTGATCGCCAGCTGAAGCATGTGAATGGGGCATCTCAGATGTAAATTTGACAAAGTAAAGTACTGATTTATCATAGTTTCTTGGGGGAGTGTAGCCCGGTTGAGCTGCGCTGGCGAAGTGTTGCATCCCTTCGCGTTCTCCTTTACTCAGCGGTTCATAGTCCATGAAAATCATTTCAAAAAATGCTACATCCAGCTCTCTTTTTCTCTCCCTTGTTATGGTTGGGCCTTTGCGTGCAGTGAATAAACTTTTGAATTCCTCAACCCTTTTCTCTTGTTGCTGCTGCTGCTCCTCTCGCTCTATAAAATACAAATTAATGGACGACACAAATTAAATTAAACAGATGGATTCTGGGTCAGGCTTGAGCATGCTTCAGACTCGTGGTGTGAGCGAGCGGGACATAGGGCGACGCTCCGTCCTTTTAAAAATGCCGCTCTGCACTCTGTTCAAAATCCGTCCGCTCACGCTCCACGCTCGCTCCCGCTCCACTCCGCTCATATGCTCTGCACTGTGTTGCTTTATCTTGGCCAGGTCGCAGTTGTAAATGAGAACTTGTTCTCAACTGGCTTACATGGTTAAATAAAAAAAAGGTCACCCACAGGCCTGTAGCTGTATAACTCAGAAATACAGTGTTCTATCCATTTGCTCTGTGGTCAGTTTCACTTCCTGGATCTTACTTCCTGGAGCTTACTTCCTGGAGCTTACTTTAGTCTATTGTGGGGTTAGAAGCATCACCTGTTCTATGGTTAAACCTAATGCATGTTGTGCTACATTTTGGGTGAAAGTAAAATGATGTGTAACTAAGGGCATTGACATAATAACCACCTAGCAGTTGGACCCAGGCCTGACCTGTACAGTATATGTCTGAATTGTGTATATGCATCTGTCACCCTCGCCCAGGTTTATTTGTGATAATCTGGCCCTGCCGGTGCCCTGCCACTGGGAGAGAATAAATACAGATGAGCCTTATCAGGTAAGGGAACACGGATGTGTGTGGACAATATGCTGTGGATCTAGTCCATTCAGACAGAGAGCTTTACCTGTAAAGTACCGTCTTTTGCAGGTTCAGGTTTCTATCTCAATGGGGAAGTGGTAGAAATACAGGTAAATCCCGACCAGCAATTTACAGTGGGGAAAAAAAGTATTTAGTCAGCCACCAATTGTGCAAGTTCTCCCACTTAAAAAGATGAGAGAGGCCTGTAATTTTCATCATAGGTACACGTCAACTATGACAGACAAATTGAGGAAAAAAAATCCAGAAAATCACATTGTAGGATTTTTAATGAATTTATTTGCAAATTATGGTGGAAAATAAGTATTTGGTCACCTACAAACAAGCAAGATTTCTGGCTCTCACAGACCTGTAACTTCTTCTTTAAGAGGCTCCTCTGTCCTCCACTCGTTACCTGTATTAATGGCACCTGTTTGAACTTGTTATCAGTATAAAAGACACCTGTCCACAACCTCAAACTGTCACACTCCAAACTCCACTATGGCCAAGACCAAAGAGCTGTCAAAGGACACCAGAAACAAAATTGTAGACCTGCACCAGGCTGGGAAGACTGAATCTGCAATAGGTAAGCAGCTTGGTTTGAAGAAATCAACTGTGGGAGCAATTATTAGGAAATGGAAGACATACAAGACCACTGATAATCTCCCTCGATCTGGGGCTCCACGCAAGATCTCACCCCGTGGGGTCAAAATGATCACAAGAACGATGAGCAAAAATCCCAGAACCACACAGGGGGACCTAGTGAATGACCTGCAGAGAGCTGGGACCAAAGTAACAAAGCCTACCATCAGTAGCACACTACGCCGCCAGGGACTCAAATCCTGCAGTACCAGACGTGTCCCCCTGCTTAAGCCAGTACATATCCAGGCCCGTCTGATGTTTGCTAGAGTGCATTTGGATGATCCAGAAGAGGATTGGGAGAATGTCATATGGTCAGATGAAATCAAAATAGAACTTTTTGGTAAAAACTCAACTCGTCGTGTTTGGAGGACAAAGAATGCTGAGTTGCATCCAAAGAACACCATACCTACTGTGAAGCATGGGGGTGGAAACATCATGCTTTGGGGCTGTTTTTCTGCAAAGGGACCAGGACGACTGATCCGTGTAAAGGAAAGAATGAATGGGGCCATGTATCGTGAGATTTTGAGTGAAACCTCCTTCCATCAGCAAGGGCATTGAAGATGAAACGTGGCTGGGTCTTTCAGCATGACAATGATCCCAAACACACCGCCCAGGCAACGAAGGAGTGGCTTCGTAAGAAGCATTTCAAGGTCCTGGAGTGGCCTAGCCAGTCTCCAGATCTCAACCCCATAGAAAATCTTTGGAGGGAGTTGAATGTCCGTGTTGCCCAGCGACAGCCCCAAAACATCACTGCTCTAGAGGAGATCTGCATGGAGGAATGGGCCAAAATACCAACAACAGTGTGTGAAAACCTTGTGAAGACTTACAGAAAACGTTTGACCTGTGTCATTGCCAACAAAGGGTATATAACAAAGTATTGAGAAACTTTTGTTATTGACCAAATACTTATTTTCCACCATCATTTGCAAATAAATTCATTAAAAATCCTACAATGTGATTTTCTGGATTTTTTTTTCCTCATTTTGTCTGTCATAGTTGACGTGTACCTATGATGAAAATTACAGGCCTCTCTCATCTTTTTAAGTGGGAGAACTTGCACAATTGGTGGCTGACTAAATACTTTTTTTCCCCACGGTACCTGCTCAAGACCTAGTCATGTTACCTGTAAAAGTAGAGTAATGCCTGCTTATGACAAGTCTTATAATGCATTATACCTGTCAGTGTTAAACTGATATTCAGCGACATGACGTTGCCACGAGCAGCACCGCAGATGTTGCAGATGAGCGCTGTGCAAGACGATGCACTGACAGAGGACCACAGTGTATCTGCACGTGTGCAGGGCAGCACGTCAATCTGCTACAACATGATAGCTGCGGGACAACGGTGGAGAGGTTTACCCCCTTTTTTTCCCCCAATTTCGCGATATTACGATCTTGTCTCATTGCTGCAACTCCCCAACGGGTTCAGGAGAGGCGAAGGTCGAGTTATGCGTCCTCCCAAACATGACCCGCCAAACCGCGCCTCTTAACACCTGCTCGCTTAACCCGGAAGCCAGCCGCACCAATGTGTCGGAGGAAACGCCGAAGTCAGCCTGCAGGCGCCTGGCCCGCCACAAGGAGTCACTAGAGCGCAATGAGCCAAGTAAAGCCCCCCTGGCCAAACCCGCACTATGGGACTCCCGGTCACAGCCGGTTGTGACACAGCCTGGGATCGACGCCACAACACTGTGATGCAGTGCCTTAGACCGCTGCGCCACTCGGGAGGCCTCAGTTTGTTTCTTTCTAATAAAAAAACGGTGTGTCATTGATTTGCAGTATACCCATGTCTGATTGACTGTTCTCTTTCAGCTCGTAGAATTAGGAATTAGAATACTAGTAATTTAATAGGATCTCTATTTTTCAGCTCGTTTCATTGGCCAGAGACACTTATGAGTTCAAGGAAGTGGTCAGACTCTATGAAAGGACCATGTGTCACCCTATCAAATCTATTCAGAGGATACAGAACCTGGATCTGTGGGAGTTCTTTTGCAGGTAGAGCTGTGTGTGTGCGCGTGTGTGTGTGTGTGGGGAGGTATCATAAGGTATTATAATGATGTTAGTATAGTTGCATTATCTAATTGAAGTGAGTATCTAATTGAAGTGAGTATCTAAATTATTTTGGGGACAGCACCTAGAATGCCAATTTAGAATGATGGTTTGAATTAGATAGGTAGACCTTTCTCGATAACTTCTTAGAGATCTTTTGGTTGGAAAACATACCTAACCTAAATGCTGAGACTGATCAATGCTTTGTGTGTTTTTTACTCCTTGGTTTCCAATTTCTAAAGGAAAAAACAACAATTACGCAAGATAAAGCGAGTTGTGGACATTGAGGAGAAAATGTTATTTCATGGCACTGGCCACAGCAACGTACAGGCTATATGCACATATAACTTTGACTGGCGGCTAACTGGGAGCCACGGGGACGTCTATGGCAGAGGTAGATTCCGCTTGTGTTGTGTCATGAAATCGTAACTTTCCCACAATTTCCAGGTTTTCCAGAAATCCCGGTTAGAGTACTCCTGGATTTGCTGCTTATTCCTGCCTGATTCTGAGAATCTTCCAACTTTGATTTCTGGAAAACCTGGGAATTTTGGAAAAGTTACTGGAATTTTGCCACCGTATTTTCAACTGTTCAAACGTAACATTCTAATACCAACCTTCCCATCATTTCTCAGGGAGTTATTTCGCCCGAGACGCCAAGTATTCCAGCAAATTCTGCCTTACGACGGGGAAACATAACTTTGCCTTGCAGAAGCACGGACTAGCCCCGCCAATATTTTCAAGCGAGCCTCCATATAAGACCATGTTCCTGGCCAGAGTGCTGGTCGGCGAGTCCACGTTAGGCAACCCGCTCTTCTGCAGACCGCCATCCAAGGACATGAGCTACAGCAACTTCTTCGACAGCTGTGTGGACGACCTCGCCAACCCAAAGATCTATGTCATCTTCGACTGCAACCAGATTTACCCAGAGTATCTCATTGAGTTCTACTGACGCCTATGGGTTGATCAGGGATGTTATTACACAATGTACAGGGGATGGACTTTTTTTTACCAGGACGGGATTGGGATTCAGAAACATTGGGGGAAAGGTCGAGAGAGGAGGGTCTCAATGGACGGCCATGATGACTTCCTGCTGTTTGATACAAGGCCTGACTTGGACTTGGATCATAAGAAGTGCCTTAATGGATTACTATGGCAGAACAAAGAAGTTGATAGAAGAGGACTATGCTTCTATAAAAGCTGTAAAGTTTGTACAGAGTGGTTTGTCTATTTACTGTGTTTAGAGACTTGTGGGTCGGTCAGGGCGAGAGGTGGCGTATTTGAAAAAAAAGAAAAGTAACTGCACGCTGTTGGAGTGTTCCTGAAATGGATTAGCAATGTTTCAACCTGCCACAGAGCATCTTTGGCAGGATCACCCTGTGTTGTCGAAACGTTGTGAATACGTTTCGGGAGCGTTCTAACAGTGTGCAGGTATTATTATTATTTTTTTCCTTTGACTGTTTGGGTCCAACATGACCATAATCAAGCAAAGCAAAAAACCTCAACACACTTCTACTGAGTATGTAGACTGGATAACTACTTTGGTGACCAGCATGCAATAACTCACGATTACACAGTAACTGCAAACAAGTGAAAAGTCGGCAACATTAAGTACACAAACATTTGACTTGCTCTACTCCTGTATACAAGGACCTGATTTCATAGATAGACATATTACAAGAGCAGATTACTGTACAGTTACAATTAATATATACTGTGTGTGTGTATATATATATATATATATATATATATATATATATATACATACATACATACATACATACATACATACATACATACATACATACATACATACATACATACATACATACATACATACATACATACATACATACATACATACATACATACAGTATCTCACAAAAGTGAGTACACCCCTCACATTTTTGTAAATATTTGAGTATATCTTTTCATGTGACAACACTGAAGAAATGACACTTTGCTACAATGTAAAGTAGTGAGTGTACAGCTTGTATAACAGTGTAAATTTGCTGTCCCCTCAAAATAACTCAACACACAGCCATTCATGTCTAAACCGCTGGCAACAAAAGTGAGTACACCCCTAAGTGATATACATACAGTGCCGTATATAACAAATATAGTTACCAAAGAAATTGGAATTCTAGGAAAACTAGATAGTATTGGAGCAACTCTATGTGAAATGTAAGTTAACAGACAATTCAAACACTGCAGTTGAACTATCACATCATACCATGCATGAGGCTTATAGTCAGCTCGTCTCTGTGTACTGTACTGTAGAAGATGCATTTTCTAAATGAAAGCTATGATATAGGCCTAGCTAATGTTGCTAAGCTAAGAAACTGGATGAATCTCTTTGGGGACCGTGTGTGATTGATTGCCTGAGTTAATTTAGGCCAAGATGGCTTTTAAATATGTCTTAAAAATCTACTGCTTTTTCTGTCACCGCTATTGGTACAATGATCTAACAATGCAGTAGGCTACCTGTATATGTGTACGTAGTTTATATATGCATGATAAGCACTCTTACCCCCTAAACAATCTACCTCCCTCATTCTGCACATTGTACATTGTTCAAGAATGAAATACCCCCATGAATATTTTCTTGAGCTGAATTAAAATAGTCTTTCCTCTTCATGAGAGGGTGTCAAACTATGTCATAATGACAGTTTTTTTCGTGTTAATTTAAAGTAATGTTATGTTGGTCAATACTTCAAGTCCTCTGCTTTGATGTATAAACTGGATATAGGCTTGACTTAGGCCTACTGTTGTAGTACACTGTAAATAAACTAAAATGTCATATGTGTATGTTTACCGGCGCTAGTCATGTTGAATGCAACGTGTTCATTATTTTATGTCTCTATTTCCTACACATATGAAGGTTAGGCGATAGTGAAACAATGGAGGGAAGTTAAATGCTGAGTGCATCTAATTGGCCACATGGTGGCAGTACAACACAAGATAACACCATAAACTCTGCTCCATCGTATTTGACTTTCAAATTATGTTGAAGCATGGTATTGACAGATATCCCCCCAGAGATGATACAACCTTGCCTCATTACTTTGTATACTTCTATAAAGTTATTGTGAGTTCGTGGGGTGGGGTGGGGGGTGAACAATTGTCTTTCCTTAGAGAGGATTATACAGTCGTCAGTAGATTTCAAGAATACAATCAGTTAGGATAAGGAGGAAATACAAACATTAAAAAAAATTCGTAACTAGCGTAATGAGTGAGTTCCTCCAAGCTTGACATCATGGACCAGTGACAACAAAATTAAGAAAGGTCCTACATTTTGTATGGCAAATATGCAAAACCAGTCTGACGTCAACTTTATTGGTGACTCAGACGTTCCATCTAAAAAAAACAGTTTTATTTTAATCCACAGGTGAGCTTCAGACACCAGACTTTCAAACAAGGACATCCTCCTTTAAGAAGGTGTGGTTTAACTAGTGATTTTGCTACAGCATTTGCAAGCAGTGCTGAACCGGGTCAGGAGTGGCAGTCTAATCCCGAATAGCTACTGTACCATTCACCTTCACTAGAAAACAAAACCTCAGTAGAAGGTAAAGTAACATTTTCCCTAGTATTATATCAAGCCAAGTTGAAGTGCTGTTTCAGTAAATAAGATGTGTGTGTGTTGTTGTGATGTAGATGTTGACTCAATCAGAAGGCAGTTCAGAAGTTGAGGACATGGACACCTCAGACACTTCTGTTAAAAAAACATGGCATTGGTTCTACCTGGACGAAAGAGGAACGTGGCACATGTTTGAGGTATCTGTCTCTTTTGACAGTCTTACACCCCCGCACACACTGGTTGATTCAAAATTGTTTCCATGTAATTTCAATGAAGATCGAGGGAGATTATCAGTGGTCTTGTATGTCTTCCATTTCCTAATAATTGCTCCCACAGTTGATTTCTTCAAACCAAGCTGCTTACCTATTGCAGATTCAGTCTTCCCAGCCTGGTGCAGGTCTACAATTTTGTTTCTGGTGTCC
The DNA here is from genome assembly GCF_964263955.1 of Coregonus lavaretus. NCBI lineage: Eukaryota > Metazoa > Chordata > Actinopteri > Salmoniformes > Salmonidae > Coregonus > Coregonus lavaretus. The sequence goes on along the minus strand of NC_139992.1, from coordinate 48,587,531 downwards.
TTTGACAGCTCTTTGGTCTTGGCCATAGTGGAGTTTGGAGTGTGACTGTTTGAGGTTGTGGACAGGTGTCTTTTATACTGATAACAAGTTCAAACAGGTGCCATTAATACAGGTAACAAGTGGAGGACAGAGGAGCCTCTTAAAGAAGAACTTACAGGTCTGTGAGAGCCAGAAATCTTGCTTGTTTGTAGGTGACCAAATACTTATTTTCCACCATAATTTGCAAATAAATTCATTAAAAATCCTACAATGTGATTTTCTGGATTTTTTTTTCTCATTTTGTCTGTCATAGTTGACGTGTACCTATGATGAAAATTACAGGCCTCTCTCATCTTTTTAAGTGGGAGAACTTGCACAATTGGTGGCTGACTAAATACTTTTTTTCCCCACTGTATATATTCAAACCTTGATTAGAGTAGATTATTCTGCAATAATATATGTTTGTTTACTTATCATCAAAATGAGTTATCCTGAGTTTGTTTGTAATCTGAATATGATTTAATTTCCATCATTGACCGCTAGGTGTTTTGTCTGAAGAGAGACACAGCTGAGTATAATTATGTGGCAGGCTGCTTAAAGGAGGGGGAACTAGACAGAAGCATAAAATCCATCTGTAGAATACAGAACCTGGACCTCTGGGAATTGTACTGTAGGTAAGAGGAAGTAGAATTTACATCATCATCATCATAATATTATAATAATTTCTCCAGAAATAGGTGGATGTAGTACAGTATACATTCCCTTTATAAGTTGGTGGTATTCTATCACTATTGATATTGTATTGACCATGGTGATTCTCTTTTTAAAGAAAGAAGATTCAGTTGGGAAGGATTCATGGTGTTACAGAGGTCAAGGAGGAGAAGCTGTTTCATGGAACAAAAGTCAGCAACGTACACACAATTTGTACGTACAATTTCGACAACAGGTTAGCTGGTATCAACGGCCATGTCCTTGGAAAAGGTACGTGATGATGAAACAGACTGTAAATGAATATTGTATGATAGCAGGTATAATCTCACTGGTACAATAACCCCATTATTAACAATTTTCTTCCTTTTATGTAGGAACCTACTTTGCAAGATTTGCCTCATGCAGATAAGTACAGCCCATGGAACACTGATCCAGTAACTCTGTTTGGTGAGGCACCACAAGGCTTCAGTAGCCAACAGACCAAAACAAGGTTTCTGTGTCAGGTGATAGTTGGGAAAACTACACTGGGAAAGAAAGATGACAAAAGTGCTATCAACTTCCATGACAGTTGTGTGGACAATGTCATATATCCCAGAATTTTTGTCATATTTGATCCCAATCAGATATATCCAGAGTACTTAATTCAGTACAATTGAAATAAACATGGAGACCGAGATAACTACAATGAGTTGTCATGTCCAATATGAACTGTAAGCCTATCATTTGAATAGGTTGAATGGACATTTTGCATTAAAATTAAAGCAATTTCTATTCACTGTTGTTTTAAACAGTGGTCAATTCTCAATGGAAATAATTTCTATTAAGATGGATTGTGTAATAAGCTATTGCGGTGGTGTCGGATGCGTTGAGTTATAACTCTTTGATAACTATTTGATAGGTGAACGTTATTGAGTGAGTTTGGACAATTAATTGAGTTTACCTGGTAAATTTATAGGCTTCCTTAACAGACTGTATGCTATAGCTTTTATGAATCTAAATGTAAAATGTAATGTTATCAATTAGTAAGCCTATATTGATAGAGTTATCGAAGCCCTCGCTCATTCATTGTAATAGTATCCGCAGCACGCCTAGCTGTGGGTTTCTTTTCCCTCGTGGGTTGAGACCTGTCGTTTTTGGGGATTGGAAAATCAAGTCTTTGTAATGGAAGGGGGTGGCGGTCGGGGGCAGCGCTCATGGGCTGGGCGTTTGGGTGTTGTGAGTAAGACACGGAGGAGAACCAACCAGTGAAAGCACAGCCCCTTTCATTATCGACTCATTGTGCCGACAACATCAAAGAGCCATTCCAGACTCTGTAGTCAGGAGGACTTTGAGAGTTAGGAGTCAACCGGACTAGTAAATTAGTAGCCTACAGTAGGATAGGTTGTGGCCTAGTAAAAACGAGTACTGGCAGTAGAGGTCGCTGTTGACCTTGATGCGCACCTGTAGGCCCCTTTCCCCGATTGAAGATGGGATGCTAAAGTGCTCGATTTCTGTCAACTCAGGTCAGTCACTCTGTTTTACTGGAATGTAATTAAAACTTTGAATGAATCAAATGAATTGGACATGTCCATTGAATTTTTTGTTTTGTTTAATGTTTTGCATATTCCACTCTCTGAATTGGTCCTTGAAATCACTTCAGTGTTTTGTAAACTATAATTCAAAGTTGTCACTGTGACTAAACCAGAACATTAATTTGAGTTCAAACCATTTCCTTGTCAGGCCAAATGTTCACTAAAAAGTATGCACACAGTTTAAACAAAATCAGGCCTTGCATTTCATCACAGCCGGCTACATATAAATGTTAGGATACCTCTGTTTAAACTGGTGAGGTGATAACAAATGATTTCTGTTCTCATTGGAACAAGCATGGAAGTATAGAAAAATCTTAAATACAACCTCTATCTGAAATGTTTTGAGTTTGTAGTTCGTAAAACAATCAGGGCAGGTTTCACAGACCCAGATAAGCCTAGTCCTGGACTTAAAACCTACACAAATGGAGAATTTCCATTGAGCATGGTGTTTAGTCCAGGACTCAATCTGTAGAGTCTTATTATAATTGTCGATGCAACATACCATTCAGCTTGAAATTCACCTTGAACAGGATCCCAAATTCTACATTACCAGACAGTTTTTGCAGTGCTGCTGTGTTTGAACTGCTGTTGTTGGAATAGAAATGGCTCCTCCGGTCCCCTGAGTCCTCACATACTGAGGTCAGCCGCACGGACAGGAGGAAGAGAGGGCATCAAAGCACTTCCTCATTGGCTACTGAACTCACGTAACCTGGGAAAAACAGATTCACATTGAGATGGAGCCACACTGAGAGAAACTAGACCACTCTATTTCCTCTCTCTACAGGGGGACACTTTCATGTTATTCTGATTAGTTTATCACTTTGAAGACACTATTTTGTGTGTGTGTGTGTGTGTGTGCGCGATATACAGTTGAAGTCAGAAGTTTACATACACCTTAGCCAAATACATTTAAACTCAGTTTTTCACAATTCCTGACATTTAATCCTAGTAAAAATTCCCTGTTCCCCAGTTCGGATCACCACTTTATTTTAAGAATGTGAAATGTCCGAATAATAGTAGAGAGAATGATTTTTTCTGCTTTTTTTCTTTCATCACATTCCCAGTGGGTCAGAAGTTTACATACACTCAATTAGTACAGTGAGGGAAAAAAGTATTTGATCCCCTGCTGATTTCCCACTGACAAAACAATGATCAGTCTATAATTTTAATGGTAGGTTTATTTGAACAGTGAGAGACAGAATAACAACAAAAAATCCAGAAAAACGCATGTCAAAAATGTTATAAATTGATTTGCATTTTAATGAGGGAAATAAGTATTTAACACAAACAGTTCTATTTTTGTTTCATCAGACCAGAGGACAGTTCTCCAAAAAGTACAATCTTTGTCCCCATGTGCAGTTGCAAACCGTAGTCTGGCTTTTTTATGGCGGTTTTGGAGCAGTGGCTTCTTCCTTGCTGAGCGGCCTTTCAGGTTATGTCGATATAGGACTCGTTTTACTGTGGATATAGATACTTTTGTACCTGTTTCCTCCAGCATCTTCACAAGGTCCTTTGCTGTTGTTCTGGGATTGATTTGCACTTTTCGCACCAAAGTACGTTCATCTCTAGGAGACAGAATGCATCTCCTTCCTGAGCGGTACGACGGCTGCGTGGTCCAATGGTGTTTATACTTGCGTACTATTGTTTGTACAGATGAACATGGTACCTTCAGGCGTTTGGAAATTGCTCCCAAGGATGAAACAGACTTGTAGAGGTCTACAATATTTTTTTCTGAGGTCTTGGCTGATTTCTTTTGATTTTCCCATGATGTCAAGCAAAGAGGCACTGAGTTTGAAGGTAGGCCTTGAAATACATCCACAGGTACACCTCCAATTGACTCAAATGATGTCAATTAGCCTATCAGAAGCTTCTAAAGCTATGACATCATTTTCTGGAATTTTCCAAGATGTTTAAAGGCACAGTCAATTTAGTGTATGTAAACTTCTGACCCACTGGAATTGTGATACAGTGAATTATAAGTGAAATAATCTGTCTGTAAACAATTGTTGGAAAAATTACTTGTGTCATGCACAAAGAAGATGTCCTAACCGACTTGCCAAAACTATAGTTTGTTAACAAGACATTTGTGGAGTGGTTGAAAAACGAGTTTTAATGACTCCAAGCTAAGTGTGTGTAAACTTCCAACTTCAACTGTATACACTACCGGTCAAAAGTTTTAGAACACCTACTCATTCAAAGGTTTTTCTTTATTTTTACTATTTTCTATTTTGTAGAATAATAGTGAAGACATCAAAACTATGAAATAACACATATGGCATTATGCAGTAACCAAAAAATTGTTAAATCAAAATATATTTTATATTTGAGATTCTTAAAATAACCACACTTTGCCTTGATGACAGCTTTGCACACTCTTGGCATTCTCTCAACCAGCTTCATGAGGTAGTCACCTGGAATGCATTTCAATTAACAGGTGTGCCTTGTTAATTTGTGGAATTTATTTCCTTCTTAATACGTTTGAGCCAATCAGTTGTGTTGTGACAAGGTATAGAGAAGATAGCCCTATTTGGTAAAAGACCAAGTCCATATTATGGCAAGAACAGCTCAAATAAGCAAAGAGAAACAACAGTCCATCATTACTTTAATACAGGACTAAGATTGAATCGTACTACACCGGCTCTGACGCTCGTCGGATGTGGCAGGGCTTGAAAACTATTACAGACTACAAAGGGAAGCACAGCCGCGAGCTGCCCAGTGACACAAGCCTACCAGACGAGCTAAACCACTTCTATGCTCGCTTCGAGGCAAGCAACACTGAAGCATGCATGAGAGCACCAGCTGTTCCGGATGACTATGTGATCACGCTCTCCATAGCCGATGTGAGTAAGACTTTTAAGCAGGTCAACATTCACAAGGCCGCAGGGCCAGATGGATTACCAGGACATGTACTCCGAGCATGTGCTGACCAACTGGCAAGTGTCTTCACCGACATTTTCAACATGTGCCTGACTGAGTCTGTAATACCAACATGTTTCAAGCAGACCACCATAGTCCCAGTGCCCAAGGACACTAAGATAACCTGCCTAAATGACTACCGACCCGTAGCACTGACGTCTGTAGCCATGAAGTGCTTTGAAAGGCTGGTCATGGCTCACATCAACACCATTATCCCATTCTTTTACCAAGAAGGAGAGTAATGGAGTGCTGCATCAGATGACCTGGCCTTCACAATCCCACGATCTCAACCCAATTGAGATGGTTTGGGATGAGTCGGACTGCAGAGTGAAGGAAAAGCAGAAAACAAGTGCTCAGCATATGTGGGAACTCCTTCAAGACTGTTGGAAAAGCATTCCAGGTGAAGCTGGTTGAGAGAATTCCAAGCGTGTGCAAAGCTGTCATCAAGGCAAAGGGTGGCTATTTGAAGAATCTCAAATATAAAATATATTTTGATTTGTTTAACACTTTTTGGTTACTACATGATTCCATATGTGTTATTTCATAGTTTGATGTCTTCACTATTATTCTACAATGTAGAAAATAGTCAAAATAAAGAAAAACCCTTGAATGAGTAGTGTCTCAGTCTGACTATATCACTCCTATTGGCAGTGTCTCAGTCTGACTATATCACTCCTAATGGCAGTGTCTCAGTCTGACTATATCACTCCTAATGGCAGTGTCTCAGTCTGACTATATCACTCCTAATGGCAGTGTCTCAGTCTGACTATATCACTCCTAATGGCAGTGCCTCAGTCTGACTATATCACTCCTAATGGCAGTGTCTCAGTCTGACTATATCACTCCTAATGGAAGTGTCTCAGTCTGACTATATCACTCCTAATGGCAGTGTCTCAGTCTGACTATATCACTCCTAATGGCAGTGTCTCAGTCTGACTATATCACTCCTAATGGCAGTGTCTCAGTCTGACTATATCACTCCTAATGGCAGTGTCTCAGTCTGACTATATCACTCCTAATGGCAGTGTCTCAGTCTGACTATATCACTCCTAATGGAAGTGTCTCAGTCTGACTATATCACTCCTAATGGCAGTGTCTCAGTCTGACTATATCACTCCTAATGGCAGTGTCTCAGTCTGACTATATCACTCCTAATGGCAGTGTCTCAGTCTGACTATATCACTCCTAATGGCAGTGTCTCAGTCTGACTATATCACTCCTAATGGCAGTGTCTCAGTCTGACTATATCACTCCTAATGGCAGTGTCTCAGTCTGACTATATCACTCCTAATGGCAGTGTCTCAGTCTCCTAACTCTATCACTCCTAATGGCAGTGTCTCAGTCTCCTGACTCAGTCATACCCTGTTAAATATTTACACTCTGGTGTGTTCAGAGTCGGGCGTTTTATCATAATCCCCTTTTGATCTTCGTCTAATCAGTCAGTAGCTCAAGCCCTGGCAGAAATTGGGATTGACTGAGAGAAAAAGTAGGCCTCATTATTAGTTTGCTTTCACATGGATTTGTCTACTTTCTGTGTTTAGAGTCGCATTTGTATGTATGTATGTGTGTGTGTGTGTGTGTGCGTGTGTGTGTATACAGTGGGGAAAAAAAGTATTTAGTTAGCCACCAATTGTGCAAGTTCTCCCACTTAAAAATATGAGAGAGGCCTGTAATTTTCATCATAGGTACACGTCAACTATGACAGACAAAATGAGAAAATAAAATCCAGAAAATCACATTGTAGGATTTTTAATGAATTTATTTGCAAATTATGGTGGAAAATAAGTATTTGGTCAATAACAAAAGTTTCTCAATACTTAGTTATATACCCTTTGTTGGCAATGACACAGGTCAAACGTTTTCTGTAAGTCTTCACAAGGTTTTCACACACTGTTGCTGGTATTTTGGCCCATTCCTCCATGCAGATCTCCTCTAGAGCAGTGATGTTTTGGGGTTGTCGCTGGGCAACACGGACTTTCAACTCCCTCCAAAGATTTTCTATGGGGTTGAGATCTGGAGACTGGCTAGGCCACTCCAGGACCTTGAAATGCTTCTTACGAAGCCACTCCTTCGTTGCCCGGGCGGTGTGTTTGGGATCATTGTCATGCTGAAAGACCCAGCCACGTTTCATCTTCAATGCCCTTGCTGATGGAAGGAGGTTTTCACTCAAAATCTCACGATACATGGCCCCATTCATTCTTTCCTTTACACGGATCAGTCGTCCTGGTCCCTTTGCAGAAAAACAGCCCCAAAGCATGATGTTTCCACCCCCATGCTTCACAGTAGGTATGGTGTTCTTTGGATGCAACTCAGCATTCTTTGTCCTCCAAACACGACGAGTTGAGTTTTTACCAAAAAGTTCTATTTTGGTTTCATCTGACCATATGACATTCTCCCAATCCTCTTCTGGATCATCCAAACTTCAGACAGGCCTGGACATGTACTGGCTTAAGCAGGGGGACACGTCTTGCATTGCTGGATTTGAGTCCCTGGCGGCGTAGTGTGTTACTGATGGTAGGCTTTGTTACTTTGGTCCCAGCTCTCTGCAGGTCATTCACTAGGCCCCCCCGTGTGGTTCTGGGATTTTTGCTCACCGTTCTTGTGATCATTTTGACCCCACGGGGTGAGATCTTGCATGGAGCCCCCGATCGAGGGAGATTATCAGTGGTCTTGTATGTCTTCCATTTCCTAATAATTGCTCCCACAGTTGATTTCTTCAAACCAAGCTGCTTACCTATTGCAGATTCAGTCTTCCCAGCCTGGTGCAGGTCTACAATTTTGTTTCTGGTGTCCTTTGACAGCTCTTTGGTCTTGGCCATAGTGGAGTTTGAAGTGTGACTGTTTGAGGTTGTGGACAGGTGTCTTTTATACTGATAACAAGTTCAAACAGGTGCCATTAATACAGGTAACGAGTGGAGGACAGAGGAGCCTCTTAAAGAAGAAGTTACAGGTCTGTGAGAGCCAGAAATCTTGCTTGTTTGTAGGTGACCAAATACTTATTTTCCACCATAATTTGCAAATAAATTCATTAAAAATCCTACAATGTAATTTTCTGGATTTTTTTTCTCAATTTGTCTGTCATAGTTGACGTGTACCTATGATGAAAATTACAGGCCTCTCTCATCTTTCTAAGTGGGAGAACTTGCACAATTGGTGGCTGACTAAATACTTTTTTTCCCCACTGTATGTGTGTCAACATATTGTCATATTTTGAAGAGCTGCATGTATACCAGGGGTGTCAAACTCATTTTAGCTCAGGGGCCACATGGAGGAAAATCTATTCCCAAGTGGGCCGGACCGGAAAAATCATGGTATATATAACTTAAAAACAACAACTTCAGATTGTTTTCTTTGTTTTAATACGATCAACATACAACATAAAGCTGGAGCCTGAGGACAGTGTGTCCAAAATAGTACAAGCACAACATCACTATTAATCATAAAACACGTCAAGTTTATTTGAAAATTCTAAAGAAAAAGAACACACAAACACACAATGCCTCAGTGATTAACAGAACTGTTTCACAGATCACAGAACTATATCAGGGTGTCATTTCTCAGGCAGAAATGTAGATAAAAAGAATGAAATCCTGTTCCCCAAACAAGTGCAAGAACCACAGAGTCAAGAATAGGTTAAATATACAAATAAAATAAAATCAATTAAAAACAATAGCACATCAACATAAAAACATATAAACATAAATCTGAAAGCGTTGCTCAAACTCCCGTAACAGTCCCGTTATTTTATCTTTGAACCGCTTCATGTCTGCCACATGTTGGGTCGCGCACACATTTTTCAGACAGGGGAAGTGAGCTGCATCACCACCGGCAAGTTGCGTCTCCCACAATGACAGCTTCAACTTGAAAGAACGTATGCTGTCATAATACTGCGTGACAACTTTGTTGCGCCCTTGCAGCTGTTTGTTCAAGTTATTCAGGTGCTCTGTAACATCCACCATAAATGCAAGGTCCGGCATCCATTCTGCGGAATGAAATTCTAACACTGGTTTGCCCTTTTCTTCCATGAACTGTTCAATTTCTTCTCGTAAATCAAAGAAACGCCTCAGCACAGCACCTCGGCTTAACCATCTTACCTCAGTGTGGTATGGCAGGCCATAGATGTGGTCTTTCTCTCTGAGAAGGCTGTCAAACTGACGGTGATTCAGGCTTCTGGATCGGATGAAATTAACAGTTTGGATGACCACCTTCATGATGTTATCCATCTTTAATGACTTGCAACACAAAGCCTCCTGGTGCAAAATAGAGTGAAAAGTCAAAAAATCACGTCCTCCATTTGCAGATTGCACTTTCTCTCTGAACTTTGTCACAACGCCTGCTTTTTTCCCGATCATTGAGGGCGCACCATCTGTAGCCAGGCTGACAGCGCGGGACCAGTCCACTCCGACCCTGTCCAGCGCGCCGACGAGTGCGGTAAAAATATCAGCTGCTGTCGTTGTATCTGTCATCGGCACCAACTCCACGAACTCCTCGGTGACGGTCAATGTGTCATCAACTCCGCGGATGAAAAAATGGCCAGTTGTGCAACATCTGTAATGTCCGTGCTTTCATCAATTGCAACCGAAAACGCAATAAATGAATTTACTTTTTGCTTCAACTGGCTGTCCAAATCCACTGAAAGATCGGAAATCCTGTCTGCAACTGTGTTTCTTGTCAGGCTGATATTTGCAAAAGCCTGCCGCTTTTCAGGGCACACAATCTCCGCTGCCTTCATCATGCATGTCACCCTCACTAAATGGTTTTGAAGCCACTGCGATTTCATCAGCAATGAGGTAGCTAGCTTTCACTGCAGCGTCACTGATGTCTCGGCTGTGAGTAAACACAGACTGCTGTTTCTTCAGACCCGCCAACAGTTCATTCACCTTCTCTCATCTCCGCTGTCCTTGAAAGTTGTCATATTTGTCGGCATGAAGACTCACATAGTGGCGACGAAGGTTATATTCTTTCAGCACTGCAACATGCTCTGAACACACCAAACATACAGCTTTCCCATTCAATTCCGTGATTAAATAGGATGACCATTTTTCTTGGAACACTCTGCACTCTGCGTCCACTTTTCTCTTTTTTGACAGAGACATATTGGGGCAATGAGGGTGCCAAAGCACATAATGTTAAAAGTAGAAGCCGTAATAAATATCGCGGGCAAAACAAAGTAGCTCATTGGCTGCACGTGCTTGACCTACTTGCTCTGCCCCGGTATAAACAGTTTGCTTGCTTAACACAATTGCTATTGCGCCATCCAGTGGACGCAATTGGAACAGCAGTTTATTTTATTGAAAAATTGCAGCACATTTTTATAATTTCCAAATTATTATTATATATATTTTTTTTATATCATCTCGCGGGCCGGATTAAACCCGTTTGCGGGCCTGATCCGGCCCGCGGGCCGTACGTTTGACACCCCTGATGTATACTCTCAAACTAACACACAAGATTATGTTTCCTCTAAAATGCATGCGATTGGAATCATCTCTGCTCAAAACTCTTTCCTCTCTGTCAAATGGTCTCCATGGAAACTAAGAGTAGTGTAGATAGAGAGAGACATTACTAAATTATTCACAAGACTCCCTTCCCTCTGAAGTCAGAAGATTTTAACTATTTTAGACAAAATTCCAGTATCTATTGGGACCAACTCAAATGAAGACTTTGAAATGGATGTACTTTCTATAAAATGTAGACGCTTAATGTGAAAACTCTAGGCTAAATCTGATGATGCCACAATGAATCAACACACTCAAGGTCTGAAGGTGTCTTTTTATTATGGAAAACAGGGAACATAATTAACATTAATTATATAATAACGAACAGGACAAAAGGCAACAAATCCCCCATAATTTAAAAAAACACAACCATCTTCAAAAAAATGCAACTCTTACCATCAATTTCACTGCTAGGAGAGCATGGTTTTGACAGTAACACACCACCTGATATCCCTGAGCAGGGACAAATTGCTTAAGAACTTCTCTTGTTGTTTCTGTAGAATTAGATCAACCAGTGTGTGTGTGTGTGTGTGTGTGAGAGTGAGAGGGCACAGTGTGGTGTTGACACAGACAGTAAACACAAATCAATAAGTTAACAATAATCTTTTGATCACATGAAATGAAATAAAACGTATTATTTATATTACAATAAAATACAATACATAACATGCATCAGGAATAACTTTTCTGCTGGGTATCCTGATGCATAAGAAAATGTACAGCTTTGGCACAGTCTATAAAGACCTTCTCTTGGACGTGAATAAATGTTGTGCCTTGTGATGATATGTTGGCATCCTTGATGGAATAATTTGTAGTTTTGTCTTACTTTACTGAAAATATGGGTTTGACTGGATATAGTTCTTGAATTCATCACTGACATGATAAGCGCAGGGCAACTTTATGTGCAATCACCATTAAACCCAGACCGTACTATACTGTATGTAATGCATACATAATGTAATATAATGTATGTAATTCAGGCCAACTTGTTTATCATGCACCAACAGCAAGTACCGTATTGGTCCGAATATAAGACGGCCTTTTTTCCCCTCGAAATAGGTCCAAAAAAGTCGGGTCGTCTTATATTCGGGGTCTAGTATTCAGAGCGCAGTTTCTCTTCTTCGGCGCTCCCTTTAAATGTCAATACACATTCGCGGGCACAGATGGCGCCAAAAATTCGTTCCGGACGGAGGGAAGAGGCGTCCTTAACAACCAGCCCGTTACCGGTGTTTAAAGATGGAAAGACAGGCTGACCATTTAGAGACAAGTGGCTCAAAAGTGGGCCAGGTCAATAAACAACAGCGGAGGAGCTATGATGCCAATTTCAAAATAATGGTTGTCAATAAGGCAGAGTCATCTAACAACTGCCAAGCTGCCAAGACATTCGGGGTCACTGAGTGTAATGTAAGAAGATGGCGAGCAGAAAAACAACGTCTAAAAGATGCTAACAGTCAGCGAAAATCCTTCCGTGGTCCTCAAAGTGGTCGTTTCATTGAGGTTGACCGGAGGGTTTTTGAATATGTCAGGGAAAAAAGAAGTGAGGGAATGCCCATTACCAGAGCTGTCATCCAGGTTAAGGCCCTGGAAATCGCCAGAGAGCTCAACATCACTGGATTTAAAGCCAGCCTCGGCTGGTGTCGTAGGATGATGCGGCGTAATGGACTGTCACTTAGACGGAGAACGAGTTTGGCCCAACGCCTGCCGTCAGACTTCGGAGAGAAGCTGCTTTCGTTTCAGCGCTTTGTTATCAACCTGAGGAAGAAGCACTCCTACCCGCTGGATCAGATCGGCAATGCTGATCAGACACCCGTTTATTTCGACATGCCAACATCGGTGACTGTCAATAGAAAGGGAGAAAAGTCTGTGTTGGTGAAATCAACGGGCAACGAGAAGAGCCGCGTCACTGTCATGTTGACATGTCTCGCTGGTGGCAGCAAACTCCCCCCGTATGTCATTCTTAAGCGTAAGACTGTGCCAAAGGACCCAATGCCAGCTGGCATTATTGTGCGCGCCCAGGAGAAGGGCTGGATGGAGTCGGGGCTTGTAGTGGACTGGCTAAAGGTTGTGTGGGGCGCACGCTACGGGGGACTGAGGAAGAGGAGGAACATGCTCGTTCTGGATGCGTTCCGCGGACATCTGACTGAGCCCGTGAAAAGTCAGGTGCGAGCAATGAACGGGGATCTTGTGATCATACCAGGGGGAATGACAAGCCAGCTACAGGTGTTGGACGTAGTTGTGAACAAGCCTTTCAAGGATAACCTGCGAAAAAAATACACAGAGTGGCTCCTGTCTGGCAACCACGCACTCACACCGACCGGGAAAATACAGAAGCCGTCAGTCCGTCTACTGTGTGAATGGATCCTGCATGCATGGGATGCTATTCCCTCACAGAGCATCATCGATGGCTTTAAAAAATGTTGCATCTCAAATGCATTGGACGGCAGCGAGGACGACGTGCTTTGGGAGGAGCCGGTGGAAGCGGAGCAGCTGGGGAGCGATGACAGCGAGAGCGAACACAGCGGGGCAGAGGACGTGTGTGAGGGATAGAGAGACATCGGAGGAGAAGTTTGGCGAATTTTTGTTAAGTTTAGTTAAATGTGTGGCCTGTATTTTCTCTGTTATTTAAAAATGTTGCTTTATTATTGCTTGATATTAATTTTGAATCATACTGTACATAGTTTGCCTTTGTGTTTAATTCACTGTGTTTTTAATATTGTTATTTTAAAATAAAATGAAGTTCTTTGTTCGGCAAATCTAGTCTGCAAATCTGTTTTTCTAAATGTTTGTGTTGAAAAACGGGGGGTCGTCTTATAATCAGGGTCGTCTTATATTCGGACCAATACGGTACACCTTTTGGCCCCCAAAGCCCTCATGACATCATCAAATGGAGTAGAATTATGACTTCTGTTCCGTAGTCACATCCTAACTGAAATGAAGTGCTTCAGTAAACACACAGGTCTCGGACGGAGGAGTTTTCAATTCAAATAAATTAAAATGGGCCCAGAAATACTAGTCATCACGTAGCCCCTCAGCTTTCGTCTTAGGAATGTTTTTTGTTGTCTATTGAGGACTATCCCAGTCCCTGCACTGTGACCTCAGTAAGGCTGCCTCTGAGTAGCCAAGTGCTGTTATCCTTGCGGTGTTGACTTGTGTAGCTAACCCCTCCCATCCTGAGGTGACTCAACTGTCCTTTGACCCATAATCCTATTAGATAAACACCAGGGCAACTCAGGTCGTCATATCGACCCTAAAAAACCCTCAGGCCTCTGGTCACAAGGTTTACACGCTTCCCTAACTATCGTTCCATTGAGGCTACTGCTCTCACACAGATTGGGTTGGCCTCGGTATTCATCCCAGAGGCACACCATTCCCCTGGCCTCTACTTGCTCCATTCCTGGGGTTTCCCCACCTCTGTTTAGGTCCCTCACTCCTATTAAGGGGACCTCACTTGGGGCAATCTCCTGGTTTCCTGTGTCTAGTCTTTTTGAGGGTTCAAGGCCCCTGTGTGGTCCTCAGGCCCTGCCTCTCCATGATGTTCCACAGCTTGCGCAGGTTGGACTGGGTGATGACATCGTCAGGCTTGAGCTGCAGTGCCCGCAGGTAGTTGGTCTCCGCCTCAGGCAGCCGCCCATTCAGGTGGAGGATGGCGCCCAGGTTCATCAAGGCCGCCGGATACTGGGAGGGATGGCGAGGGGGAGACAGAGGGAATGAGAGAGAGCGGGAGTGAGAGAGAGAAAAGGGAGAGGGACTTGATTAACATTTGCGTGTTACACTGTGGGTTGGGTGACGCTCTGACAAAATTAAGTCTTTAGAAATATATTGCTGTTGCTCAAAAGAATGTGGTTAAGGGCTGGTGGGGTCACACTCCTGTTGATGTTTGTGGTTTCCGGAGGTTTCTCAAATGCCAAGTGTTTATGTCATCCCGGGTTAACATTTATAATGATGTTAGCAAAGTCCCTAAGGAGTGGGAGGCACTCTTCTACAGTGAGGTTGCCAATACTGCAGTTAATGAGAGGGATGCACATTATAACGTGTGAAATGTGTTAGTGTTAGAACTTCTAGTGTTGGAAGTTCTAGAAGTTTCACCTTGCCAAACTCATAGGTCTACACAGTAGCTGAGTGGAAAAAGACTGCTTGTCTGGATAGGTCTAGATGCAGTATAGACTATCTGGATAGTAAGGTTGTCACGATACCAGTATCACGAAATTCAACGGTATCGTGGCAAGGAAACAAAACATGAAGCCAGGGGCGCAACTTTCACTGGGGACGGGATGTATATACAGTGGGGAGAACAAGTATTTGATACACTGCCGATTTTGCAGGTTTTCCTACTTACAAAGCATGTAGAGGTCTGTAATTTTTATCATAGTTACACTTCAACTGTGAGAGACGGAATCTAAAACAAAAATCCAGAAAATCACATTGTATGATTTTTAAGTAATTAATTTGCATTTTATTGCATGACATAAGTATTTGATCACCTACCAACCAGTAAAAATTCCGTCTCTCACAGACCTGTTAGTTTTTCTTTAAGAAGCCCTCCTGTTCTCCACTCATTACATGTATTAACTGCACCTGTTTGAACTCGTTACCTGTATAAAAGACACCTGTCCACACACTCAATCAAACAGACTCCAACCTCTCCACAATGGCCAAGACCAGAGCGCTGTGTAAAGACATCAGGGTTAAAATTGTAGACCTGCACAAGGCTGGGATGGGCTACAGGACAATAGGCAAACAGCTTGGTGAGAAGGCAACAACTGTTGGTGCAATTATTAGAAAATGGAAGAAGTTCAAGATGACGGTCAATCACCCTCGGTCTGGGGCTCCATGCAAGATCTCACCTCGTGGGGCATCAATGATCATGAGGAAGGTGAGGGATCAGCCCAGAACTACACGGCAGGACCTGGTCAATGACCTGAAGAAAGCTGGGACCACAGTCTCAAAGAAAACCATTAGTAACACACTACGCCGTCATGGATTAAAATCCTGCAGCGCACGCAAGGTCCCCCTGCTCAAGCCAGCGCATGTCCAGGCCCGTCTGAAGTTTGCCAATGACCATCTGGATGATCCAGAGGAGGAATGGGAGAAGGTCATGTGGTCTGATGAGACAAAAATATAGCTTTTTGGTCTAAACTCCACTCGCCGTGTTTGGAGGAAGAAGAAGGATGAGTACAACCCCAAGAACACCATCCCAACCGTGAAGCATGGAGGTGGAAAAATCATTATTTTGGGATGCTTTTCTGCAAAGGGGACAGGACGACTGCACCGTATTGAGGGGAGGATGGAAGGGGCCATGTATCGCGAGATCTTGGCCAACAACCTCCTTCCCTCAGTAAGAGCATTGGAGATGGGTCGTGGCTGGGTCTTCCAGCATGACAACGACCCAAAACACACAGCCAGGGCAACTAAGGAGTGGCTCCGTAAGAAGCATCTCAAGGTCCTGGAGTGGCCTAGCCAGTCTCCAGACCTGAACCCAATAGAAAATCTTTGGAGGGAGCTGAAATTCCGTATTGCCCAGCGACAGCCCCGAAACCTGAAGGATCTGGAGAAGGTCTGTATGGAGGAGTGGGCCAAAATCCCTGCTGCAGTGTGTGCAAACCTGGTCAAGACCTACAGGAAACGTATGATCTCTGTAATTGCAAACAAAGGTTTCTGTACCAAATATTAAGTTCTGCTTTTCTGATGTATCAAATACTTATGTCATGCAATAAAATGCAAATTAATTACTTAAAAATCATGCAATGTGATTTTCTGGATTTTTGTTTTAGATTCCGTCTCTCACAGTTGAAGTGTACCTATGATAAAAAATTACAGACCTCTACATGCTTTGTAAGTAGGAAAACCTGCAAAATCGGCAGTGTATCAAATACTTGTTCTCCCCACTGTATATATACAGTGAGGGAAAAAAGTATTTGATCCCCTGCTGATTTTGTACGTTTGCCCACTGACAAAGACATGATCAGTCTATAATTTTAATGGTAGGTTTATTTGAACAGTGAGAGACAGAATAACAACAACAAAAAATCAAGACTAACGCATGTCAAAAATGTTATAAATTGATTTGCATTTTAATGAGGGAAATAAGTATTTGACCCCTCTGTAAAACATGACTTAGTACTTGGTGGCAAAACCCTTGTTGGCAATCACAGAGGTCAGACGTTTCTTGTAGTTGGCCACCAGGTTTGCACACATCTCAGGAGGGATTTTGTTCCACTCCTCTTTGCAGATCTTCTCTAAGTCATTAAGGTTTCGAGGCTGACGTTTGTCAACTCGAACCTTCAGCTCCCTCCACAGATTTTCTATGGGATTAAGGTCTGGAGACTGGCTAGGCCACTCCAGGACCTTAATGTGCTTCTTCTTGAGCCACTCCTTTGTTGCCTTGGCCGTGTGTTTTGGGTCATTGTCATGCTGGAATACCCATCCACGACCCATTTTCAATGCCCTGGCTAAGGGAAGGAGGTTCTCACCCAAGATTTGACGATACATGGCCCCGTCCATCGTCCCTTTGATGCGGTGAAGTTGTCCTGTCCCCTTAGCAGAAAAACACCCCCAAAGCATAATGTTTCCACCTCCATGTTTGACGGTGGGGATGGTGTTCTTGGGGTCATAGGCAGCATTCCTCCTCCTCCAAACACAGCGAGTTGAGTTAATGCCAAAGAGCTCGATTTTGGTCTCATCTGACCACAACACTTTCACCCAGTTCTCCTCTGAATCATTCAGATGTTCATTGGCAAACTTCAGACGGCCCTGTATATGTGCTTTCTTGAGCAGGGGGACCTTGCGGGCGCTGCAGGATTTCAGTCCTTCACGGCGTAGTGTGTTACCAATTGATTTCTTGGTGACTATGGTCCCAGCTGCCTTGAGATCATTGACAAGATCCTCCCGTGTAGTTCTGGGCTGATTCCTCACCGTTCTCATGATCATTGCAACTCCAAGAGGTGAGATCTTGCATGGAGCCACAGGCCGAGGGAGATTGACAGTTCTTTTGTGTTTCTTCCATTTGCAAATAATCGCACCAACTGTTGTCACCTTCTCACCAAGCTGCTTGGCGATGGTCTTGTAGCCCATTCCAGCCTTGTGTAGGTCTACAATCTTGTCCCTAACATCCTTGGAGAGCTCTTTGGTCTTGGCCATGGTGGAGAGTTTGGAATCTGATTGATTGATTGCTTCTGTGGACAGGTGTCTTTTATACAGGTAACAAGCTGAGATTAGGAGCACTCCCTTTAAGAGTGTGCTCCTAATCTCAGCTCATTACCTTTATAAAAGACACCTGGGAGTCATAAATCTTTCTGATTGAGAGGGGGTCAAATACTTATTTCCCTCATTAAAATGCAAATCAATTTATAACATTTTTGACATGCGTTTTTTCTTGATTTTTTTGTTGTTATTCTGTCTCTCACTGTTCAAATAAACCTACCATTAAAATTATAGACTGATCATTTCTTTGTTAGTGGGCAAACGTACAAAATCAGCAGGGGATCAAATACTTTTTTCCCTCACTGTATATATATATATATATATTTTTTTTTTAACGACCAAATAGTTTAGTCTGCTTTGTGTTTTCCTTTTTGCCATGGAAAATCAGGTATTGTGACAACCATACTGGATAGGTCTAGATGCAGTATAGCGATCAGGTAGTTTCAGACACAATACATGCCCTTGAATTCATCTCCTGGAAAACTCTTTCAAATTCAAACTCCCATAAGACCTCTATTTAATGCAGATTCTCGTATGTGAGACGTTTTACAGGAGACCTGCCAGGTTTTTGTTATGGATTAAGAGCGAGGCTTTGTTAACTTGACTTGAAGCTGAGTTAATTAAATGCCCATTAAATTATCCCGTTTGACCTCGCAGTAGCTGGTCCGATTTCAGAAAGAGTGTTTACCTTGATGGAGCTGTGGGGCAATGACCTTTGAAACTGAATTAATACAAAGTTTGGAGTAAAGATCGTTTTGATATCTGTGTTGGGCTGAATGCCATGTTGTGAAGAGTACAGAGCAGTATATTTAATAAAAACTAGAACTTGTTGAAGATACAGTATGAAGGAAGAGTTATATGACGGAGAGGTCCGTTACTGGACGCAGAGATTTCTTGTATGGTACAGTATGAAATCTCATAACACAAATACATTATATGATATTTGATATTCGGCTCACTTGTACTCAGTTCCAACTTGGGTCTCTCGCCGCAGAGTTAAAGAGAGTTATGCCAATATGCCTTGAAGCGCATCGTTCCATAAAAGTCTGTCTCTCCAGCCATCAACGAAGCTAAGCTAATAGGATCAGAGCAGGTTACTCATCTTGCCTTGAGCTACTGTTCCAGGAACTTATAGGCTAGTCAGTGTGTTTGTGAGTGTGTGTGTGTGTGTGCGTGCATGTGTGTGTAGGTGTGTGTATGCACACGTACTTGTGTGTGAGTGTTTGTGTATTAGCGAAAGTGAACACATCTATGTGTGTTTTTAAGGGTGCTATTTAATCAAATGGCCCTTTGATGTGGCCAAGTGAAACCACCTGGCCGTAACCGGAGCCCTGCAGTATGCCACTGCAAACACACCCAGATCCCAGCCTCACCTCTGGCTCTCCAGCACCCTCCAGACTGGACACTTTCACACGCCTGTGAACCTGACTGTGGGGTCAGGGTTGAAGGAGTTGAGATTCAACTACAGTTATTTAAATTGGAGTTTACACGCCTCTTTAGATGGTTGGTTACCTTGTACTTTGAGTTTAACTCTGGTTTTCTATTTGTACAGAGTTTGACTCTCTCTTAAGCATACTTGAACAACTCGTTATCCAGAGACCAATTAGGCATCTGTACTGTAGCACTAACTAGTCTTTCCCCTATTACTTTCCAGACAGGGCTTAATAAAGATCCCAGACACAACATCAAGGCCACTTGGAACCAAAACTGTCCACTGAAACCAATAGAAACCAAACTCTGCTTCATTTTTAACTTTGGCTGTTAACTTTCTACTCCTGGTCAGGAGACATCATGGCTCTCTATAGGCTAAGCTGAGACAGAGGCTGGTGGAGATAGATTAAAGTCCTCTATCATTGTAAACAGCACCCAGGGTGAGACGCAGGAGACGCCCCAGACAGACTATATCATTCTCTGTTTACATGTGTACACTCACTGGAGCCAGAAACCCATACCAGCGATCACTCTCTATTAAAGCTGAGACAGTGATTAATGTAGTGGGGCTGGCCTGGTCCTAACACAGCCAAACAAAACCTTTACCCAAGGATGACAGTAGCTGTTGACCTTGTGGTTATTTCCTTGTTTGGCAAGTCTGAATGATATCATTCTTCACATTTACATTTTAGTCATTTAGCAGACGCTCTTATCCAGAGCGACTAACAGTAGTGAGTGCATCCATTTTT
Organism: Coregonus lavaretus; assembly: GCF_964263955.1. Lineage (NCBI taxonomy): Eukaryota > Metazoa > Chordata > Actinopteri > Salmoniformes > Salmonidae > Coregonus > Coregonus lavaretus. The sequence goes on along the minus strand of NC_139992.1, from coordinate 48,567,476 downwards.
CCCGGTGGGAATCGAACCCACAACCCTGGCATGCAAGCACCATGCTCTACCAACTGAGCCACACGGGACATATCATTGCCTCAAAATGGATATCCACAGTATAATTATTCAATCTAAATTCCAGTCAATTTGGAATTTGATTTGCACTATGAAGAAAGCTAACTGAATTGAAATTAAAGTGGCCTGAACATCAACAGTGTTGCATCGATAGTAATTCAGTAAGTTCAATATCAACTGCCAAACAAGAAATTGTAACCACTCTGTGTACAGTCAACAATGATCCTTCATTGTGGCACACCTCAGAGTCTAACAGTGCAGCATTCCAGAGCAGCAACCCTATAGAATACTTTAGTAACGTCTCATCTGTCTATCTGCTCATCACCATTGTTTGACCTCTGTTTCACCCAGCAAAAGCTGCTCACCATTACCCCAACATACAGTATCGTCTTTCTCAGTAGGTGGTGGTCGAGCTGCATATTAAGACACTGTTATGGAAATGAGCCCCACGATTCAACTCTAATATGTTTCCGTAGGCCCACTCACTACTTGCTATTCACAGAGTAAATGTAGTGAACTGATGATTGGAACAGTGGAACAGAGACTTAAGTTAACTGATTCAAATCTAAAGCTGATAATATATATGGGCATTGTCACATTAATCACACTCTATTTGAAACGACAATGTATGTACTGCATTTAGGGACAGTTACTTTGCAGTTGTGAATAGTTTAAGGAACAGAGAAAACGTAACACAAATGCAGTCAAACCAAACGGTACATTAGGAATTAGGACGTGTGGTAATTCTGTCCGTCATCCTCTGTTGCACTCTATGAAGTTTCTCGTTTTTTTTCCAGGAAGCATACTCCTTTGATGAATTGTCTTTCCCAGCACGTCTGGCCACAGATGTTGAATTTTTCATGACCCGAAACCCTTTTGGATTAAGTTGATATTTGAGGACTTGACATTCGCTAAGCAGACACGCAGCAGCGAAATGTCAAACACAAGAGGCACTTTACTTCCGACAAATGACTGAGTGTAAACCCTTGACTTGTTGGAGAGTGTGGATAATAAATATAACTTCCTGACTGGGAACTGTTGTGAAGGACACAGAGACAAGGACATACCGACTAACTTCTGTTACAGACAAACTGATTGTGAAGGACACACAGACATGGACATACTGACATACAGACAAGATGATTTTATAGGAAACAATTGCAAGAGTGTGTGTCAAGGACATCTGTAGCACTTACCATTTCTACAAAGCCCTACTGTCTAACTCTCCAGACTCCAAACAACCTCCAGCTAACTCTTCAGACCCCAAACAACCTCCAGCTAACTCTCCAGACCTCAAACAACCTCCAGCTAACTCTTCAGACCCCAAACAACCTCCAGCTAACTCTCCAGACCTCAAACAACCTCCAGCTAACTCTCCAGACCCCAAACAACCTCCAGCTAACTCTCCAGACTCCAAACAACCTCCAGCTAACTCTCCAGACTCCAAACAACCTCCAGCTAACTCTCCAGACCCCAAACAACCTCCAGCTAACTCTCTAGACCCCAAACAACCCCCAGCTAACTCTCCAGACCCCAAACAACCTCCAGCTAACTCTCCAGACCCCAAACAACCTCCAGCTAACTCTTGAGACTCTCCAAATGGCGCGTAAGTCAGTGAGCGTGGCAACGTGACAAATGACCAGGGGAGACCTCATCTACTCCTGTCTAAAAACACAGTCCTTCTGAGAGTTAGCACTCCACCATGCCGTCCACTCCCTTTGAAGGGACTGATTGATGCTCTGCAGAGAAAGAGAGATCTACCTTTCTCTCCAACCATAGAATCACAGGGACCCAGATCCTGCTCTCTGGTTCTAACAGACAATGGGAGGCATTGATGGAGCTGCCATGGCGGACTAGGGCTGATTGTGTGTAATGGTGGAGTGTGTGTGTGTGCGTGCAAATCAGTTTGAGTAAGAAAGGCCCATTAGGCCAAGGTACTCACGTCTGGTCTGAGGTTTGCCGCTCGCTCATAATGCCGCTCTGCTGCCTGGTTTAGACTGGCCTGTCTGGAGAGGAGATAGGGAAAGGGAGAGAGAGAGGCATGGAAAGAGGAGAGGAAGGGCAATAGGGGTTGTCATTACGCATGGCTTTTTTTATTTTATCTTTATTTAACTAGGCAAGTCAGTTAAGAACAAATTCTTATTTACAATGACGGCCTACACCGGCCAAACCCGGACGACGCTGGGCCAATTGTGCGCCGCCCTATGGGACTCCCAATCACGGCCGGTTGTGATACAGCCTGGAATCGAACCAGGGGGTCTGTAATGACGCCTCAAGCACTGAGATGCAGTTCCTTAGACCGCTTAGCCACTCGGGAGCCAAACGGAGTCTGACAGTATTATAGTGACACGACGGCAGAAGGAGTTATGTATTGGAGAGAGGCATTCTTTCATTGGAATTGAAATATTGCCCATTTGGTGTCATAAAGTATTGCGATCCTGAGGGCACTTTGATGCTGAAAAATACTCCCTCAAATGACTCTGAAACACTATGCTGCATATATTTATTTGTAAGATGATACTAACTGCACTTAATATGTTAACGCTATTCAGATAAAGGCAGACATCTTTCCAGACACAGATATACATATTCATTAGGTGTGTGACTCAGGGAAATATGTCTCTATTGACTTTGCATAAAGGAAAGTATGCCTTGAGAATACTAGCTAGTGGTACTTCATCATTCCATTCATCTCAAGTTCATGCCTGACTCTTCAGATCAATTTTCACCACAACAATGTCTTTCATTTCCTCCTTGCCCTCTTGGTGCTGGCGTTTCCCACTGTATCTGAGAGAATCTACGCAATCTACGATGTTGGGAGAATCTGGAGTTTGAAAGATTCTTCAAAGAGAAGGAAACGCTGACAATGTGCAACAGGTAAGGACTTTTGACTTTGATTTGCATAGGTCAAAACCTGGTGCTACCCTATTGGTCTCTGTCAAAAAGAGCCATAGAGGAATATGGCAAACCCCTACTACAGTCTGGATGAAGAGAAATGGTCACTGAGTTTCAGAACAACAAAGTACGTTTTCCCAGTCTAATGTTTGACGTTGACAATAATTTGGTGGCATTCAAGGTGTAAAATAGTTATTTATTTGCCCTACAGAACAGAGAGTAAGCGGGGCATTTTGACCAGCATTAATACACCCAAAGACAGGTCTGTATCTGAACGTCTCAGCACAGCCATAAGACTGTCTTATTACAGGATTAGTTGAGTGAATATGTCATGGTGTTTTTTTTTTTATACAGTTGGCTTATATCTAAGAGGGCCAGAATAAGACGATTTGTCTCTCCATTTTTACTCTCCGCATCCAAGCAGCGCTACCCTGGCTGAGCAGTCGACTTATAACTCTCAAATCCACCGCAGCGCTGCACTTTGGATGAATGACGCTGTAGCTTCAATTACTTTTCCAGATATGTAGAGCAAAAAGGAATTAAGAGACTGTCGTTTCCAATACTTCCTAGAGTTGCAGTGAGTTGAGAGGATTTGCAGTCCCCTATTTCAAACGTAT
>NC_139992.1:48439961-48563707 GCF_964263955.1 Coregonus lavaretus | reverse complement strand
ACACTCAGTAGAGAATTCCATAAAGGCCCTCTGACACGATTATTAATGCATCACAAATGGCACCCTATTCCGCATATAGTGCACTACTTTTAACCAGAGCCCTATGGGCCCTGGTCAAAATATTATATTTGATATATTATAGGGAATAGGGTGCCACTTTCTGAGGGCCAAGAGCACTGTGATGGATTTATCTTTAGATTATTAGATTTGTCCAGCCTCTCTCTCTGGTTTCCTGGTTTGTGTGAAATGTGAATTTAATTTGTATGTTGTCGGCCAACTCCGACACACAGTTGTTTGTTTTCTCAAAGGATGGAATGTTAAATGATAAACTGCTCTTGGATGCTAATCAAAAGATAGCATAGTTTAGTTGATATGTGGGGAGAAAGACAGGGGACATTTGACAGTGTTTTAGGTGTAGGCCGACATGTCAGCTAGTCTTGCAGGAATAAAAATAACAGTAATTAAAATTATATGTACTGTATCGTCTATATATTTAAACCATTGGCCCTACCTACAGTGAGGGAAAAAAGTATTTGATCCCCTGCTGATTTTGTACGTTTGCCCACTGACAAAGACATGATCAGTCTATAATTGTAATGGTAGGTTTATTTGAACAGTGAGAGACAGAATAACAACAACAAAATCCAGAAAAACGCATGTCAAAATTTTTTTCATGAGGGATATAAGTATTTGACCCCTCTGCAAAACATGACTTAGTACTTGGTGGCAAAACCTTTGTTGGTAATCACAGAGGTCAGATGTTTCTTGTAGTTGGCCACCAGGTTTGCACACATCTCAGGAGGGATTTTGTTCCACTCCTCATTGCAGATCTTCTCCAAGTCATTAAGGTTTCGAGGCTGACGTTTGGCAACTCGAACCTTCAGCTCCCTCCACAGATTTTCTATGGGATTATGTTCTGGAGACTGGCTAGGCCACCCCAGGACCTTAATGTGCTTCTTCTTGAGCCACTCCTTTGTTGCCTTGGCCGTGTGTTTTGGGTCATTGTCATGCTGGAATACCCATCCACGACCCATTTTCAATGCCCTGGCAGAGGGAAGGAGGTTCTCACCCAAGATTTGATGGTACATGGCCCCGTCCATCGTCCCTTTGATGCGGTGAAGTTGTCCTGTCCCCTTAGCAGAAAAACACCCCCAAAGCATAATGTTTCCACCTCCATGTTTGACGGTGGGGATGGTGTTCTTGGGGTCATAGGCAGCATTCCTCCTCCTCCAAACACGGCGAGTTGAGTTGATGCCAAAGAGCTCGATTCTCATCTGACCACAACACTTTCACCCAGTTCTCCTCTGAATCATTCAGATGTTCATTGGCAAACTTCAGACGGGCCTGTATATGTGCTTTCTTGAGCAGGGGGACCTTGCGGGCGCTGCAGGATTTCAGTCCTTCACGGCGTAGTGTGTTACCAATTGTTTTCTTGGTGACTATGGTCCCAGCTGCCTTGAGATCATTGACAAGATCCTCCCGTGTAGTTCTGGGCTGATTCCTCACCGTTCTCATGATCATTGCAACTCCACGAGGTGAGATCTTGCATGGAGCGCCAGGCCGAGGGAGATTGACAGTTATTTTGTGTTTCTTCCATTTGCGAATAATCGCACCAACTGTTGTCACCTTCTCACCAAGCTGCTTGGCGATGGTCTTGTAGCCCATTCCATCCTTGTGTAGTTCTACAATCTTGTCCCTGACATCCTTGGAGAGCTCTTTGTTCTTGGGCATAGTGGAGAGTTTGGAATCTGATTGATTGATTGCTTCTGTGGACAGGTGTCTTTTATACAGGTAACAAACTGAGATTAGGAGCATTCCCTTTAAGAGTGTGCTCCTAATCTCAGCTCGTTACCTGTATAAAAGACACCTGGGAGCCAGAAATCTTTCTGATTGAGAGGGGTTCAAATACTTTTTTCCCTCATTAAAATGCAAATCAATTTATAACATTTTTGACATGCGTTTTTCTGGATTTTTTTGTTGTTATTCTGTCTCTCACTGTTCAAATAAACCTACCATTAAAATTATAGACTGATCATTTCTTTGTCAGTGGGCAAACGTACAAAATCAGCAGGGGATCAAATACTTTTTTCCCTCACTGTATATTAGCCTAACTTATATTAGCCTAACATATATTAGCCCTTCCTATATTAGCCTAACATATATTAGCCCTTCCTATATTAGCCTAACATATATTAGCCCTTCCTATATCAGCCTAACATATATTAGCCCTTCCTATATTAGCCTAACATATATTAGCCTAATTTATTTTTCCATCCCTCCTGCTACAGTGGTAATGACTGAGGGTGCACTGTGTGCATCTTTCCCTGCGTAGACTGAAAATAGCCATCCAGCTTCTGCATTATCCCACTAGACCGACTGTATATCCAAGCAGCTTCTTGAATGAGTGGGCTATTTAGCTGAACTTTGCTGATTCAATAAGAAGAGCCCAGCTGTGGTAATTAAAATACATTACAGTCATATACATCAGGGTTGTGTTGGAACAACTACCAGCTTACCTTTCTTAGGCATACACTTTATTAAGACATTTTTGTTTAGGGGAAAGTGCGAATAATTGTTTGTGACTTGCGAATGATGTCATGTAGCCTGTTTAAGTGCCATCACTGTTCTGCATAGCTTTCTCACCATCCAGAATATTTACAGATGCACTTACTGACTGTTTATCAAGGTATCTATGTGAGTGTTTATCAAGGTAGCTTTCCCACCGTTCTAAATATATATACTAGGCAATGTAAGCAGACGAAAGCACTGGGCAGACAGACAGAGAGATAGACAGAGATAGACAGACAGAAAGACAAACAAACAGACAGAGACAAGACAGAGAGAGAGAGAGAGAGAGAGAGAGAGAGAGAGAGAGAGAGAGAGAGAGAGAGAGAGAGAGAGAGAGAGAGAGAGACAGAGACAGAGACAGAGACAGAGACAGAGACAGAGACAGAGACAGAGACAGAGACAGAGAGACAGGATTTGCAGGCTTCTATGCTATTAGAATGGAAACCACAGGCAGTCTTCTCAGTGACCTCAGGTAACCCTGCCTGTCTCACCTCCCATCATCAGCACAGCATCCATCATTCAAACTAGTGGAGAGAGAGTCTCATACAGAGAGCTAGACTGGTGGTGGTTAGGGTCCAACAGGCTTTTCATCAGACAGCTGCAACTTGTCATTTCTACCAGCCTTTGGGTTTTAGAGGACTAACGAGTCAAAAAACTTGACTCTGAATTCTGAGCTGTCTTAAACTGACACACATGCAGGCACATACACACAGGAACACACACACACACACACACACACACACACACACACACACAGAACTCCTTCTGTGTCACAGGACACGGTGTACCGCTCTGTGTGTATCTCACATCCTCCAGATCATTCACATCTTCTTTATAGCCTTGAAATCAATAACGTTAATAATGTGTATAATCAAAAGACTCCACAACACATTATTCATCAGCATCACTGGCGCCCAGCTATTTTCACTAACACCAGCATTAGTACTGGACACAGTGGTGATTAACATTAATTATCCCTCTCTGTCCACATCCCTACCCACTACTATGACCCATTAATGACAACCAATCAGGAGTAAAATATTTCTTTCCGGTGGCTTTTTGCTTCAAAGGGAGCACTGCTGGAGGAAGGAGCCAGGAAGTGGATGTCTCCCCTTTGTCAGAGGGGCTCCTTTCATGTCCCCTAAAACATGTTTCCTGATTAGCAGCAAGGCTACAGCACAGCCAGGGCCAAGGATTCTGCACAGCGCACCTGCCAGGTAGCCTAGCAGTTAGAGCGTTGGGCCAAAGCCGACAAGGTGAAAATCTGTCGATGTGCCCTTGAGCAAGGCACATAACCCTAATTTGCTCCAGGGGTGCCGTACTACTATGGCTGACCCTGTAGAATAACACACTTCACTGCACCTATCCGGTGTATGTGACAATAAAACATGGAGTACAGTACAGTGCACGAAACTATAATACAGTCTAGTCTTTTCAAATGACAATTGAACATGATCAAAATGTTTCTACCTCTCAAGATTTGTGGATATATAGATGACTTGTAGTGGAGTGCTTGTAGTGTTGAAGTGGTCCTAAAACAGCCTTGCTACAGGCCAAACAAAAGCAGTGACTGTTGTGTGGCTTTCCCAACGTTACATTTTAGGTAGGAGAAAGAACCTCTCCATTTCCCAACTGAGATATGACCTGGTGAAGACAATCATTGAGAGTGAGGGTCCATCATCTGTACTTCAGCAGATCAATCCCGCTGTCGTTATCTTCACAACAGAGCTTGATTGAACAGCTACGTTAGCCAGCTGCATCCAATCGAACGGGACCGGACGATAGGCTAATGCCATGTCCTCCACGCCACCTCAGCTAAAAAGGGGCCGGGACCCTCCCGCTTGTCCGCTCGGGTGACTGATGATGTCTATAAAAAGTCCTGACGAGTCCTCAGCCACACAAAGGATAGGGGACAGGAACTTAATGGTTAATAAAGTCATGCCCCTGGGATGTGTTCTCTACAGGCAAAACAAGAGGTAGGATAGAATACACAGTGAAATACAGCACTGGGATGAAGGACTAGGGAGGGGAACTTCACACCCTGTAAAACCCTGGATTCATTTGATTGTTAAATCTGCAGTTGCTACATTCATTTTTGGTCATATAAATTAATGATGTGTACCCATTGATTCTTATAAATGCCTCATGAGCTTAGTTCAACTGTCGTATCCCCAAATATAAGCTTGTTTTATGCCAATGTTTATAAACAAAGTAAATGTAAACAAACACTTTAAAGCCTCAAAACATGGTTCAAACTATAATGTTGATATCATATATGGTCAGTCCTTGCATCCATAGCTCTGTCTATGAATTTGAGAGTGGTTACATTTCTCCAGCCCCATCCCTCAGCTTTTTACCAAAACAGGGGCTGGGGCTTGGAAAATGGTTTGTTATTGTTTCAACTGCTGATTGTCCCTTTAAAAACTTAAAGACGGTGTCAGGGCCCATATTCCTAAGGCAAATGAAAGTAGGAATGGTGATCTAGGATCAGGTGTCCCTGTCCATGTCATCCTATTCACCATTATCTAATAGGCAAACCTGATCCTAGATCAGAACTCCTACTTTGAGACTCTACAGACCTAATATAATATGGGATATTTTATCTTAACCAAATTCCTCCTCTCTCCTCCACATCAAAAACTCAAGGAACAGCTGTCAGTGCAGATATCCATTGTTATGTACTCTAAGTATTTCCTCAAGTGTAAGGAGCGTTAAAAGCATAGTGTAACACTCCACCGAGGGATATTACACTTGAAAAGGTAATGAGTAAAATATCCTGATGTCTGAATGAGAGCAGATTGAAGTGAGAGACTGAGAATTTAACCCCCCACCCCTCCCAGACACCCTACTCTCACTCCACACCCCTGCAACACCCCAAAGACCACCAGTAACTGCCCCCATCCCCTCCCCTAGACACCCTAACAGTAACTGATCATAAAAGCACTAGGGTACTCATACTCAACATCTGGAACATTGAGTGCTGTAACCCCCCACTTACCTCTAGAGAAGTGCACTTAATAACAAATGTATGTGGATCTACTTAAGAGGACTACTCACCCTATAAATATGAGGGTTTATGTATTAGACCTGTACTCTATTTGTTGAGAGTAACGTCTAAATGGGTAGTTTGCTGTGAGTTTTATAGGGTTTCTGGAATACTTGGCTCCACTCAAATCCAGATCAAATTGAATTTAAATGGCCACCCATCGGGGCACCGCAGTCTCCTGCCAACTTTAGCACCATACATCCAACCCAGAACCCACCCATGGAATCGAGCCACGAAACAACATCAATACAACCTCAGTCTTGTTCACTATTAAGCTCCGGGGTGAAGTTTCCCCTAGCCACAGATCTAGGATCAGCTTCCCCTCCCCCAATCCAACCTTAACCATTAGCAGGAAAAATGCAAAAAAGATCAGCGTCTAGAGGCAACTTCACCCTACTAGGAGCAGTATCCCCACTATTACATGGAAGGAATAATTCACACACAGACCAATGCAGGCGGAATTCGAAGTGTTTCGATCCAATTATGCGTCTCAATATGGCTCTCATATCGTCTGGACAGTTCATTACAGTATGTGTGTCTGGCTGGCTAATTAGGATTTTTTCCTGTAATAAACGAGAGGCTTGATTAAAAACTGACACCCCATCTCCGGCACATTTCATAAATCACTGGTTTTCTCCATGGGCTGAGCATATAAATCACTCTGTCAGGATACCTCGATACCTCATCCTGTTGCTGCTTCTCCTGCTATTGTCACGTCTACTGGGAAAGATTCCACTATTTTCATGATGACTCTAATACTGCACCGCTACTGCTAGATACCCAGCACTATGACTACCAGTACTCTAGCTAGTCACTATTACTACTGCTAGATACCCAGCACTATGACTACCAGTACTCTAGCTAGTCGCTATTACTACTGCTAGATACCCAGCACTATGACTACCAGTACTCTAGCTAGTCGCTATTACTACTGCTAGATACCCAGCACTATGACTACCAGTACTCTAGCTAGTCACTATTACTACTGCTAGATACCCAGCACTATGACTACCAGTACTCTAGCTAGTCACTATTACTACTGCTAGATACCCAGCACTATGACTACCAGTACTCTAGCTAGTCACTATTACTACTGCTAGATACCCAGCACTATGACTACCAGTACTCTAGCTAGTCACTATTACTACTGCTAGATACCCAGCACTATGACTACCAGTACTCTAGCTAGTCACTATTACTACTGCTAGATACCCAGCACTATGACTACCAGTACTCTAGCTAGTCACTATTACTACTGCTAGATACCCAGCACTATGACTACCAGTACTCTAGCTAGTCACTATTACTACTGCTAGATACCCAGCACTATGACTACCAGTACTCTAGCTAGTCACTATTACTACTGCTAGATACCCAGCACTATGACTACCAGTACTCTAGCTAGTCACTATTACTACTGCTAGATACCCAGCACTATGACTACCAGTACTCTAGCTAGTCACTATTACTACTGCTAGATACCCAGCACTATGACTACCAGTAATCTAGCTAGTCACTATTACTACTGCTAGATACCCAGCACTATGACTACCAGTACTCTAGCTAGTCACTATTACTACTGCTAGATACCCAGCACTATGACTACCAGTACTCTAGCTAGTCACTATTACTATCACCTACATTTACATTTATCTACCATAGGCCTCCTATCTAGCACTAACAGCTACTACTACTACTACTACTACTACTACTACTACTACTACTACTACTACTACTACTACTACTACTACTACTACTACTACTACTACTACTACTACTACTACTACTACTACTACTACTACTACTACTACTACTACTAAAACTTATATCACCACTACTACTTCCAATAATACTACTACATTACATTTACATTTTAGTCATTTAGCAGACGCTCTTATCCAGAGCGACTTACAGTTAGTGAGTGCATACATTTTTCATACTTAAGAACACTAAAGACATATTTACATACATCCCTGCTAAAGTGAATAGATCATAACAGCTCTGGGTCCATGGTCATACATAACATTACACATTAATGATTGTACATAAAGTCAAAAAGTACAGAAACATTTTAAAAAGTTCAAACAACCCAACCCTTGGCTTAAACAAACTGCCCCAGACAGACAGGCCTGTATAAAACACCTGCACTCAGAGGGGCCTCTCTGCTTTAAATACTCTCAACCAAATACACTCCCGAGTGGCGCAGTGGTCTAAGGCAACGCCAGGGTTGTGGGTTCGATTCCCACAGGGGGTATGAAAAAAAAAAAATAGTATAATAATAATGTGACTAAACTGTAAGTCGCTCTGGATAAGAGCGTCTGCTAAATGACTTAAATGTAAAAATGTAAATGTAACCAACAAACTATTCAATACAGCCTTATTCAATACAATAAAACAATTACCCAACACAAGTCATACTGTTTGGGTTGCAGTTTGATTGATTGGTTGATACCAATACTACTACTACTACTACAACAACTTCTATCACCACTACTATCAACACTACTACTACATTTACATTTTACATTTTAGTCATTTAGCAGACGCTCTTATCCAGAGTGACTTACAGTTAGTGAGTGCATACATTTTTCATACTGGCCCCCCTTGGGAAACGAACCCACAACCCTGGCGTTGCAAGCGCCATGCTCTACCAACTGAGCTACAGGAGGCCACTACTACTACTATCAATACCACTACTACTACCAATACTACTACTACTACTATTTCTTCAACCACCACTACACAGTATTCGCCAGTAGTGCTGTAGTAGTTCTCTTTGGCTCCAGGTGCCAGCCCTCCTCCTCTCCCTCTCCCTCCTCCTCCTCTCCCTCCTCCTCCTCCTCAGTCCCCACCATCCATCCATCCCTTTGGCCCACTTATGGAAAGCTGGTGGCACAGTGACCTATAAAACTGGCACCTGCAGTAACGACATTATGGAAAACCCCCTTTGAATCAGTCTTCAGTATTGAGGCCAACTAACTGAGACTAACTGAGACAGCGGCTGAGAGAAATGGCTCAGAGTAACTGTCAGACTGTGTGTCTTCATCCCTGTAACGTGTCTGTCCAGTGTCCAGCAATGTCCAGTGGTTACAAACCAGACAAGACACACACACACACACACACACACACACACACACACACACACACACACACACACACACACACACACACACACACACACACGTGCGTACACACACAAGCAGACTTACACACAGGCAGACACACAGCGAGCCAGCACACACACACTCCACACACACACACACACACAGCACAAAACAAAACCCTGCGAGCCATGAGCAGGGGGAATGGAGAGAGGGCAGCTTGATTCAATTCATTATTTTCTGAAGTGCTTCCATGACAACTCGATTCCTCCTCTTTTTCCCTCTTCTGGGCACTAGAGGGGCCCCTGAACAGAGTGGAATAGAGTGGAATCACCACTTGGCAGTCTCTTCCCTGGACCCAGCTGTATCCACTGTCCTTTGCCAAGGGATCATATCCCTTTTCCCTTGCTGCACGGACAGCCTACACTACATCATGATCTGAAACGTTTTGAATTAGTCAAACGGTAATGTAACACACATCTGACTGCCATTTGTTCTACTATAAAGTACCACATTGTACACATTGTGAGACATGAAGGCATGGTACGGTAACATGTCCCGTTTCCTCACCAAGATGAGGGGATTAATGGAGAGCGGTCCATATTTTCTATATGATATGCAGATTTACGATATCTGGCCTATCTTTTGAGAGAATTCCTCTAGGTCTAGGTTTGTGTCGGAGGGTAGAGATGGGGAAAACTGTAATTTCTGATGACAAATGGTGCTCTCGATGGAGGATCTGTGTGTTGTGGGCTTAGCCAATAGAACAGCTGGAGAACAAAGGAGCGTTTTGTCTCAACCTCTCAAAGAGTCGCTTTTTGTTCTACCGCAATTGATGTGTAATCAGAAATCAAATTAAAACGCTGCTATTTCAAGAGAGGTAGATGTATTTTTAGATTATTCAGATTGGCTCCAAAAAGCCCCTGATTCAATCCATGTCAACCAGTCCTTATCAACAACAGTAACACAACTGTTGAGAGAGTGTACAGCACTCTATGGTCAGACACACTCATACCACGTTTAGTTCCCAAGCAGGCTGCAGTAATCAACCATACAGCCCTGTATCAAATCCTCTTTGTGTTTGCTGTGACCACTTCTAACATTCCAACATTAACGGCATCGAGGCGGCCATGGCAGGGCCTCAGTCGAGCCACGACCCCAAACCAAACTCATACACAGGCTGTGTCAGAAAACCTAACTAGCCGTCAAATCCTTGTTTCCTCCATCCTCGTTTCCTAAATTCCTCTCAAAGCTCATTGGAGGAGAGGATCAAAGGTCCCGCCCTTGAACCTCCTCCGCCAATGAGCTTTGAGAGGATTGAGGAAACCAGGATGGAGGAAGAAAGGATTTGACGGCTAGTAACGTTTTCAGACACAACCACAGTTCTAAACATAGCATGTGGTCGCCCCGACAACATAAATTACACCACCAAACCACATCCAAGCGCAATTGATTAAAGAGTCTAAGACCAATAAATTATCACAGCGACAGAACTCAGCGTAATGGATGTTGAATCTATATCCCCACAGGGGGGTTTAATATTAACAGAGTTTGTCAAACTATCAACGGGGGTTCCAAAAATATAGGCCCGCTTTAAACGCTCTGGAAAACTAGCATTATAAAACCATAAAACACATCATATAGCATAGTAAAACTGTAATATACTCCCTCTGAAATGGGCCAAGGGGGCAACTAGACATTACATAATACAGTAGTCAGAGAAGCCATTGTTGTGTATTTATGAAGGACTTTGTTACAAATGACAGTTTGTTTGCAAGTGGGCCTAGGTATTATTTGGTTAAGACATATGATTCACAATTTTGTCAAGGCACCGTGAAAAATACCACAGCCAGGCCTACTAATAGCACCACTGATAGAGAAGCATCGGAGAAGAAATTGGACACTTCACAAAAGCAGAAATAGATCAACGTGTTCTGTGCTCGACTCCCCTGTGAGCACAGCCCGGTATGATCAATTTGATTGATCAGAAACACCATGAAGCCTCCATAAAGCCTTCTGACAAAGGCAGAGACTGGGAGAGAAAGTGGGAAAGGTAATGTCTTTACCAGCAAACCACCCACCCCTTCTTCTCTCTGAATGGAGATGGCAGGGATGTCACATGGTTGTTTTGTCTTTCCCGCAGATAACACGGTCAATAAGTGCTTGTCGACGCAGAAGAAAACAGGAGAGGAGACTGAGTGTAGATTAAATCGTCTGGGCTCAGTCGGCTGGTCCCCCGGGTAACGGATGAACTCTGGGTTTCCACGTGATGAGTAGTGAGCCAGCCTGGGAGAAAGCATCTTTGCTGATTCGGCTGAAACGCAGCCTCACCTGCTTGGTGTGTTGAGTTAGTGCCGTCTTGTGCCAAAACCGATCTGCTGAGTGCTATAACTGTGTCTGTTTTTATCAAAAAGGAAGAAATGCATCATAATCTGGCATCTGCTCTGTATACGACAGTGTTTCCCCTAGATTGTCTTTATTGGCAGGTTAAAAAAGCCACCAAATCTACATTTACGGCTTCACACTCCAACATAACATTAAATTGAAACCAAAAGCGGCCTATTTCTTTTAAAGCAAGGGACAACAGAGCTGGTATTCAAGCTGTGCATTTTCTTATCAAAAAGCAAACACACAGAACAACCCTCTGAATATCAACTGCCTGTGTTCTTATCAAACAGTAGAAATGCATAATTCAGGGCCATTCAGTTCAGAAAAAAAGAAAAGTCAGAGATAAATCTGTTTGTGATGCTGGATCTATCTATAAAATATACAGTGGGGAAAAAAAGTATTTAGTCAGCCACCAATTGTGCAAGTTCTCCCACTTAAAAAGATGAGAGAGGCCTGTAATTTTCATCATAGGTACACGTCAACTATGACAGACAAATTGAGAAACAGAAATCCAGAAAATCACATGGTAGGATTTTTTATGAATTTATTTGCAAATTATGGTGGAAAATAAGTATTTGGTCACCTACAAACAAGCAAGATTTCTGGCTCTCACAGACCTGTAACTTCTTCTTTAAGAGGCTCCTCTGTCCTCCACTCGTTACCTGTATTAATGGCACCTGTTTGAACTTGTTATCAGTATAAAAGACACCTGTCCACAACCTCAAACAGTCACACTCCAAACTCCACTATGGCCAAGACCAAAGAGCTGTCAAAGGACACCAGAAACAAAATTGTATACCTGCACCAGGCTGGGAAGACTGAATCTGCAATAGGTAAGCAGCTTGGTTTGAAGAAATCAACTGTGGGAGCAATTATTAGGAAATGGAAGACATACAAGACCACTGATAATCTCCCTCGATCTGGGGCTCCACGCAAGATCTCACCCCGTGGGGTCAAAATGATCACAAGAACGGTGAGCAAAAATCCCAGAACCACACGGGGGGACCTAGTGAATGACCTGCAGAGAGCTGGGACCAAAGTAACAAAGCCTACCATCAGTAACACACTACGCCGCCAGGGACTCAAATCCTGCAGTGCCAGACGTGTCCCCCTGCTTAAGCCAGTACATGTCCAGGCCCGTCTGAAGTTTGCTAGAGTGCATTTGGATGATCCAGAAGAGGATTGGGAGAATGTCATATGGTCAGATGAAACCAAAATAGAACTTTTTGGTAAAAACTCAACTCGTCGTGTTTGGAGGACAAAGAATGCTGAGTTGCATCCAAAGAACACCATACCTACTGTGAAGCATGGGGGTGGAAACATCATGCTTTGGGGCTGTTTTTCTGCAAAGGGACCAGGACGACTGATCCGTGTAAAGGAAAGAATTAATGGGGCCATGTATCGTGAGATTTTGAGTGAAAACCTCCTTCCATCAGCAAGGGCATTGAAGATGAAACGTGGCTGGGTCTTTCAGCATGACAATGATCCCAAACACACCGCCCGGGCAACGAAGGAGTGGCTTCGTAAGAAGCATTTCAAAGTCCTGGAGTAGCCTAGCCAGTCTCCAGATCTCAACCCCATAGAAAATCTTTGGAGGGAGTTGAAAGTCCGTGTTGCCCAGCGACAGCCCCAAAACATCACTGCTCTAGAGGAGATCTGCATGAAGGAATGGGTCAAAATACCAGCAACAGTGTGTGAAAACCTTGTGAAGACTTACAGAAAACCTTTGACCTGTGTCATTGCCAACAAAGGGTATATAACAAAGTATTGAGAAACTTTTGTTATTGACCAAATACTTATTTTCCACCATAATTTGCTAATAAATTCATTAAAAATCCTACAATGTGATTTTCTGGATTTTTTTCCCTCATTTTGTCTGTCATAGTTGACGTGTACCTATGATGAAAATTACAGGCCTCTCTCATCTTTTTAAGTGGGAGAACTTGCACAATTGGTGGCTGACTAAATACTTTTGCTTCCCCACTGTATAAAAAGCAATGACTACTGCCATCACGGATCACGATAATACCTTGCCCATAGCCGCCCATTCATTAATATTAAAAAAAGAGGTGAAATGAATTAAATCCCCAGTAGCCCGGGAGAGATAACAACGTCGCCGCCCGTTTATCTGACTGAGACAATCTGAGGGAAACCACCCCATTATCCAATTCAGATTCATTCCATTCATCAGAGTGCTCAGGTTCCCCGTGACTGTCACGGCAACCACAGTGTGTGTCATGGCAACCATGTGTGTTTATTTCTAAATCAAATTCCCTTATCTTGACATCCCCAGGTATCTTAGCAGTTAAAGCATCCCTCCCATCAGGGCTAGTGATCAGTGAATCACTAGGGTTTGGCTAGCCCAGGGGAAAGTGGTGGTTGATACCACTGAACCCATGATGAGTGCAGTATTAAGCAGCGCTTAAAGGGATAGTTATGTTAGTCTGTTGAAGATCAGTGAACCACATACTGAGCAGGTTTCCCCACTGTAGCAGAATACATTCTGTTACTAATAGGGTTTGATGATAGCATCAGCCGAAAAGCACATATATGATTTTGGAGGGGGAAATTACAGCTGTCAATAGGGCAGGTGCAATGCTCCCTCAAATTTTTTTCAGCACTGAGCAAATTTCACGTCCGCTGAGCGCAAACTTGAACATTGGGAAAATTCAGTGCAACTTCCGGCAAGCGTTTACTGTGAACACTGAGGCTGCACCCGCTTTAAGTTACAGTTTTAACAGTGGCCAAGTAGGCTACTGTGGCTATTTGATCATAATGTAGGCCTATCAGAGTGGCCTACCATTAAAAACAACTTTTTAACATGGAAATAGCTGTTATATCATTCAGCCTACAGTAGCAGCAAATGTGTGGTGTTCAATGTAGGCCTACATTTAAAAAAAACATGCAGGGCTTGACATTAACCTGTTTATCCACTATCATTCAGACAAGGAGGTGAATGAAAATGTTGTGTTGTTTGATGCAAGAAACCACATTACAAAATATAATGTAATATTATACCCATACCATTATTACAGAGAATCAGACAAATTATGCTACCCTCTGCATATTGGCTACTTAGCTTATTCAAGACCGTCTCAAAATACAACACTGCCCCTTTAATACATAAAAAAAGCTCTTTACATTTTGTGCTCTTGTGGGAAGCAACCATTCCCCCATTGTTGACTAGAAATTAGCTATAACTGTGCTAATAACTCACAAACTAGCAAAGAATATGAACAAATGTGCACAGGTGGCTACATGCAGCTCTCTCGGGAAGCTTAGAGGGAACATTGGGCAGGTGACACAATACAAGCAAACCTCCTCACATCAAACAAAGAACGATGAATCATAATGGTGTATCCCAGTTCTTGTGTTTGTGACGTTAACCTCCCTTCGTCATCTATAATCACTGTCCCCTCCCTTCATAAAATAACCACCGTCATCTCTCCATAAATAGCATCCAGAATCTCACAACAGGCTTTATGACCCCTTTTACTTCCCCTATCTGTGTGATCTAGTGTGTGGTGTCAGCTGTGGCCCTCTGTCCCCTACCACAGTTACCAGGGGCTTATCTGGAGGAAACATGAACAGGGAGAAAGAAGATGGATAACACACTGTAAATCACTTTGGATTGATGGGGGGTGAAATATATGAGCTTGTTTGGCTACTACCCATTCAAAATCCCATAGGGCTGAACATGGTTTGGGAGACACAACGGTGATAATGCTTGATCATGAATGACTGTTTACTGGGGTTCGTTGGCTGGTGTATTTAATCTGTGGTTACTAACGGTGCTCGTCTTGGGTTACTTTAGTATATTTGCCCAGTCAAATCACTACAATAATGAAGGGTGCATGCATGGGATTATTTTTCTATCTGAGCCTATGATACCAATATACTGTACCTGGGCAAGGTGGGATCATAAACAGACCCAGCACACTTCACTGATAGAGGTTACAGCCCTCTCTCCTCTCACAGCAGACTTCACTGATAGAGATTACAGCCCTCTCTCCTCTCACATCACGCTTCACTGATAGAGGTTACAGCCCTCTCTCCCGCACATCACACTTCACTGATAGAGGTTACAGCCCTCTCTCACATCACGTTTCACTGATAGAGGTTACAGCCCTCTCTCCCTCACATCACGCTTCACTGATAGAGGTTACAGCCCTCTCTCACATCACGCTTCATTGATAGAGGTTACAGCCCTCTCTCACATCACACTTCACTGATAGAGATTACAGCCCTCTCTCCTCTCACATCACACTACACTGATAGAGATTACAGCCCTCTCTCCTCTCACATCACGTTTCACTGATAGAGGTTACAGCCCTCTCTCCTCTCACATCACGCTTCACTGATAGAGCTAACAGCCCTCTTTCCCGCACATCACACTTCACTGATAGAGGTTACAGCCCTCTCTCACATCACGCTTCATTGATAGAGGTTACAGCCCTCTCTCACATCACACTTTACTGATAGAGATTACAGCCCTCTCTCCTCTCACATCACGTTTCACTGATAGAGGTTACAGCCCTCTCTCCCTCACATCACGCTTCACTGATAGAGGTTACAGCCCTCTCTCACATCACACTTCACTGATAGAGATTACAGCCCTCTCTCCTCTCACATCACGTTTCACCGATAGAGGTTACAGCCCTCTCTCCTCTCACATCACACTACACTGATAGAGGTTACAGCCCTCTCTCCCTCACATCACGCTTCACTGATAGAGGTTACAGCTAGGGCTGTTGCGGTGACCGTATTACCGCCACATCGGCGGTCACGAGTCATGAAGGCAGTCAAATTCCACATGACCGTTTAGTCACGGTAATTAGGCTTCTCCAAGCTCTGATAAACCACAGGGAAAAGCGTCCTCCATTCGCTATTTAAGTGCATAGATTACATGTATTTTTTCCCGCTGCCCGTTTCGATACAGGTGCATGATAATGGTCCATTCTAAATCAAAACAAATTTCACACATATGTTATTTAGTATATGTGAAGACATGATTAAATCAAGAATAGTCTGATGGGTGACACTATTAGCCTATCACTTGTGAATTATTGTCACGGATCCCCCCGGTACTGCTGCTCATTCCGTTCACCAGCTCCGGAGGTTTACGTCACCAGCCTTCTAGGTGTCACTGATCTGGTTCATTACCACCAACCCTAGACTGTCTTGTCTCATTACGCACATCTGGTTCCCATTCCCCCTGATTAGTATGTGTATATATGTGCCCTCTGTTCCCCATTGTCCTTGTCGATTATTGTCCCATGTCCGTTGGTCTTGTGATTACCGTGTATTGTTTAGACGTTTACACCTCGCTCTTTTGTTTGGGTTACATCCCTGTGTTTATATATATATATATATATATATATATATATATATAGATGTGTTTGTTTTGGGCTTCATCCCTGTCGTTGTTCATGACGTACCTTGTGTTGGGTGGAGAAAATAAAAACCCTATTACGTATTCCTGCGCCTGTCTTCTAATCCTTATACAACGTGAAAGAATAATCGACCCATAATAACGGAGACAGCGGGAAAGGCAGAGCTGGCGACCATCGTAGAGACAGTCCAGCATCACGAGGACTGTCTCTCCAGACTCGGCAGCACCATGGACAGCGTGCTGGCAACCATCCTGCGGTTGGAGGGGAAAGTGCAGTCCCTCCAGTCTCCAGCACTGGTTCCGGCACCAGCCCCCACACCACCACTACCTGCCTCCGTTCCATCTGAGCCGGTCCGCGGAATACCCCTGTCCCTCCCGGAGCGCTTTGACAGCACGCCAGCGAGATGCAAGGGATTCCTTCTGCTATGCGACCTGTACCTCGTTCGCTACGCTGAGGCTGTCTCCGGGAGAGACAGGGTTGCCACAGTCACCTCGGCACTGACCGGACGAGCCCTGGACTGGGGTGCCGCGGTTTGGGAAATGGGCGGACCCGAGGTCGAGTCCTACGAGCACTTCACCCTCCTCTTCCGCTTGGTGTTTGATCATCCTGTGGAGGGCCGAGAGGGGGGTGAGTGTCTACTCCGACTACGCCAGGGATCTAGGACTGCCTCGGAGTTCGCCCTGGAGTTCCGGACCATTGCGGCCTCCACCGGATGGAACGAGTCTGCTCTGGTCACCGTGTTCCACAGCGGACTGCAGGAGGAGGTACAGATGGAGTTAGCCTGCCGTGATGACAACCTGTCACTCGACCAGCTCATCAGCATGGCGATCCGGTTGGACAACCTCCTGCGGTCCCAACGAAGACCTGCGCGGAATCCGGAGCCCATGGCTACACCTGCTCTGTGGCCAGAGCCGATGAAGGTGGGCTCTGCACGTTTGCCCGAGGCAGAGCGTAGGAGAAGGAGGAATCTGCGCCTCTGCTCCTATGGTGGAGAAAGCGGTCATTTCTCCATGATCTGCCCTCTATCCACTAATAGGCGAGGAGGTGACACGCCAGGGAATTCCCCTGCTCCAACCCAAGGAGGATGCAAGATCTACTCTCCTTTTCTGTCAACTCAACCAGTGTGTTTTTCCATTAAATTCCATTAAATTAAATTGTCCTGAACGACGACAATGATAACATTCAGCTAGCAGGCTATACGCTACATCGGCAGGACAGAACGGCTGACTCTGGTAAGACAAGGGGTGGCGGTCTGTGTATATTTGTAAACAACAGCTGGTGCACAAAACCAAATACTAAGGAAGTCTCGAGGTTTTGCTCGCCTGAGGTAGAGTATCTTATGATAAGCTGTAGACCACACTATTTACCAAGAGAGTTTTCATCTATATTTTTCATAGCTGTCTATTTACCACCACAAACCAATGCTGGCATTAAGATTGCACTGAATGAGTTGTACAAGGCCATTAATCAACAGGAAAACGCTCATCCAGATGCAGCGCTCCTAGTGGCCGGGGACTTTAATGCAGGGAAACTTAAATCCGTTCTACCTCATTTCTACCAGCATGTTAAATGTGCAACCAGAGGGAAAAAAACTCTAGACCACCTTTACTCCACACACAGAGACACATACAAAGCTCTCCCTCGCCCTCCATTTGGC
The DNA here is from genome assembly GCF_964263955.1 of Coregonus lavaretus. Lineage (NCBI taxonomy): Eukaryota > Metazoa > Chordata > Actinopteri > Salmoniformes > Salmonidae > Coregonus > Coregonus lavaretus. The sequence continues at coordinate 48,545,554 of NC_139992.1, read as the reverse complement.
AAATCTGACCATAACTCTATCCTCCTGATTCCTGCTTATAGGCAAAAACTAAAGCAGGAAGCACCAGTGACTCGGTTAATAAAAAAGTGGTCAGATGACGCAGATGCTAAGCTACAGGACTGTTTTGCTAGCACAGACTGGAACATGTTCCGGGATTCTTCAGACAGCATTGAGGAGTACACCACATCAGTCACTGGCTTCATCAATAAGTGCATCGATGATGTCGTCCCCACAGTGACCGTACGTACATACCCCAACCAGAAGCCATGGATTACAGGAAACATCCGCACTGAGCTAAAGGGTAGAGCTGCCGCTTTCAAGGAACGGGACTCTAACCCGGACGCTTATAAGAAATCCCGCTATGACCTCCGACGAACCATCAAACAGGCAAAGAGTCAATACAGGTCTAAGATTGAATCGTACTACACTGGCTCTGACGCTCGTCGGATGTGGCAGGGCTTGAAAACTATTACAGACTACAAAGGGAAGCACAGCCGCGAGCTGCCCAGTGACACAAGCCTACCAGACGAGCTAAACCACTTCTATGCTCGCTTCGAGGCAAGCAACACTGAAGCATGCATGAGAGCACCAGCTGTTCCGGATGACTATGTGATCACGCTCTCCGTAGCCGATGTGAGTAAGACTTTTAAGCAGGTCAACATTCACAAGGCCGCAGGGCCAGACGGATTACCAGGACGTGTACTCCGAGCATGTGCTGACCAACTGGCAAGTGTCTTCACTGACATTTTCAACATGTCCCTGACTGAGTCTGTAATACCAACATGTTTCAAGCAGACCACCATAGTCCCCGTGACCAAGAACTCTAAGATAACCTGCCTAAATGACTAATGACCCGTAGCACTGACGTCTGTAGCCATGAAGTGCTTTGAAAGGCTGGTCATGGCTCACATCAACAGCATTATCCCAGAAACCCTAGACCCACTCCAATTTGCATACCGCCCCAACAGATCCACAGATGATGCAATCTCTATTGCACTCCACACTGCCCTTTCCCACCTGGACAAGAGGAACACCTACGTGAGAATGCTATTCATTGACTACAGCTCAGCATTCAACACCATAGTGCCCTCTAAGCTCATCACTAAGCTAAGGATCCTGGGACTAAACACCTCCCTCTGCAACTGGATCCTGGACTTCCTGACGGGCCGCCCCCAGGTGGTAAGGGTAGATAACAACACATCTGCCACACTGATCCTCAACACGGGGGCCCCTCAGGGGTGCGTGCTCAGTCCCCTCCTGTACTCTCTGTTCACCCATGACTGCATGGCCAGGCACGACTCCAACACCATCATTAAGTTTGCCGACGACACAACAGTGGTAGGCCTGATCACCGACAACGATGAGACAGCCTATAGGGAGGAGGTCAGAGATCTGGCCGTGTGGTGCCAGGACAACAACCTCTCCCTCAACGTGACCAAGACAAAGGAGATGATTGTGGACTACAGGAAAAAAAAGAGGACTGAGCACGCCCCCATTCTCATCGACGGGGCTGTAGTGGAACAGGTTGAGAGCTTCAAGTTCCTTGGTGTCCACATCACCAACGAACTATCATGGTCCAAACACACCAAGACAGTCGTGAAGAGGGCACGACAAAGCCTATTCCCCCTCAGGAGACTAAAAAGATTTGGCATGGGTCCTCAGATCCTCAAAAAATTATACAGCTGCACCATCGAGAGCATCCTGACTGGTTGCATCACCGCCTGGTATGGCAACTGCTTGGCCTCCGACCGCAAGGCACTACAGAGGGTAGTGCGTACGGCCCAGTACATCACTGGGGCAAAGCTTCCTGCCATCCAGGACCTCTATACCAGGCGGTGTCAGAGGAAGGCCCTCAAAATTGTCAAAGACTCCAGCCACCCTAGTCATAGACTGTTCTCTCTGCTACCGCACGGCAAGCGGTACCGGAGTGCCAAGTCTAGGTCCAAAAGACTTCTCAACAGCTTCTACCCCCAAGCCATAAGACTCCTGAACAGCTAATCATGGCTACCCGGACTATTTGCACTGCCCCCCCACCCCATCCTTTTTACGCTGCTGCTACTCTGTTAAGTATTTATGCATAGTCACTTTAACTCTACCCACATGTACATATTACCTCAACTACCTCAACTAGCCGGTGCCCCCGCACATTGACTCTGCAACGGTACCCCCCTGTATATATAGCCTCCCTACTGTCACTTTATTTTACTTCTGCTCTTTTTTTTCTCAACACTTTTTTTGTTGTTGTTTTATTTTTACTTTTTTTGTTTAAAATAAATGCACTGTTGGTTAAGGGCTGTAAGTAAGCATTTCACTGTAATGTCTGCACCTGTTGTATTCGGCGCATGTGACCAATAAAATTTGTTTTGATTTGATTTGATTTGATAAATTCCCTGAATACCCTAGCCCCTCACTCCCGTTATCTCTGATTGATTCCGGAGCTGCCGGGAATCTTTTAGATAGCGCACTGGCCACTGCATTACGCATTCCTTTGGATCCCCTACAGTCACCCATTCCGGTTCAAGCCCTGGATAATCGTCCAATAGGGACGGGGCTCGTACATCACATCACTGTTCCCGTTTCTCTGCTGACCCATGACACTCATTTAGAACAGATCACCTTTTTGATTTTAGACACACCCACGCACCCCGTTGTTTTAGGTCTCCCCTGGTTGAGTTGGCATAACCCTGTTATTTCCTGGTCCAAGAGGAGACTGCTGGGTTGGTCGCAGGAGTGTCAGGGAAGGTGTATCTATCCCCTCAGCTACGCGGAGACCGAGGCAATGGAGACCTACGTACAGGAGAGCCTCCAACAGGGTTTTATCCGCCCCTCTATGTCACCAGCCTCCTCAAGCTTATTTTTTGTTAAGAAGAAAGATGGGGGACTGCGCCCCTGCATTGATTATCGAACACTGAACAAAGCCACCGTTAAGTTCAGCTATCCTTTTCCTCTCATCCCAACCATCATCGATCAAATGCACGGGGTGCAGTACTTCACGAAACTGGACTTGTGGAGTGCCTACAATCTGATGCGCATTTGTGCAGGCGACAAATGGAAAACTGCCTTTTCCACGACCACGGGGCATTACAAGTATCTCGTAATGCCCTTTGGCCTGTCTAATGCTCCTTCAGTCTTCCACGCCTTTATTAACGAAGTGTTTTGGGACATGCTGGGATGGGGTGTAGTGGTTTATATAGACAACATTTTGGTCTATTCTGCTGACCGAGCCCAGCATGTCTCATTAGTCAGGTCTGTGCTGGGAAGACTGTTGGAGCATAATCTCTAGGTTAAACAAGAACAATGTTCGTTTTTCCAGCGGTCCGCGTCCTTCTTGGGCTACCTCATATCCACGGAGGGAGTGGAGATGGAGGAGCAACGCGTCAGCGCAGTCAGGTCATGGCACATCCCCAACTCTGTGAAAGCAGTCCAGCGATTATTTCCGGAGGTTCTTCCGGGCTTCAGCACGGTGGTCGCGCCTCTTACCTCCCTGCTGAGAGGAGGTCCCCAGCAGCTTCGTTGGACGGCAGAGGCGGAGAGGGCTTTCGAGACGCTGAAGGCATGCTTCACCACTGCTCCCGTGCTGGCACATCCCGAACCCTCACTCCCCTTCATCGTCGAGGTGGATGCCTCCGAAGGAGTCGGGGCAGTGCCGTCTCAGTGCACCGGAACCCCTCCAAAACTGCGGCCCTGCGCATTCTACTCCAAGCAGCTGAGCTGAGGAACTTTGACGTAGGGGACCGGTCAAGAAGGCTCTGAAGGCGTGGAGCCACTGGCTGGAGGGGTCCAAACACCCTTTCCTGGTGCAGACGGACCACCGCAACCTGGAGTACATCAGGGCAGCGAAGTGGCTAAACCCGAGACAGGCCAGGTGGGCTCTATTCTTCGCCAGGTTCCAATTCACGCTTTCCTATAGGCCAGGCTCGAGGAACGTGAAGGCGGACGCCCTGTCTCGCATCTATGATGCAGAGGAGAGGCAGGAAGAGGAGATCCCATCATCCCTCCGTTCCGTATCATCGCGCCGTAGTGTGGGACGTGGAAGGCGACATACGGCAGGCCCAGTGTACGGAACGCGCACCTGCACAATGCCAGGAGAACCGCGCCTACGTGCCCACGGGTGTGCGGGACCGCCTCCTCTTACAGTCACGGATCCCCCCGGTACTGCTGCTCATTTCGTTCACCAGCTCCGGAGGTCTACATCACCGGCCTTCTAGGCGTCACTGATCTGGTTCATTACCACCAACCTCACCAATCCCTGTGTTATATACAGTTGAAGTCGGAAGTTTACATACACCTTAGCCAAATACATTTAAACTCAGTTTTTCACAATTCCTGACATTTAATCCTAGTAAAAATTCCCTGTCTTAGGTCAGTTAGGATCACCACTTTATTTTAAGAATGTGAAATGTCAGAATAATAGTACAGAGAATGATTTAGTTCAGCTTTTATTTATTTCATCACATTCTCAGTGGGTCAGAAGTTCACATACACTCAATTAGTATTTGGTAGCATTGCCTTTAAATTGTTTAACTTGGGTCAAACATTTCGGGTAGCCTTCCACAAGCTTCCCACAATAAGTTGGGTGAATTTTGGCCCATTCCTCCTAACAGAGCTGGTGTAACTGAGTCAGGTTTGTAGGCCTCCTTGCTCGCACACGCTTTTTCAGTTCTGCCCACACATTTACTATAGGATTGAGGTCAGGGCTTTGTGATGGCCACTCCAATACCTTGATTTTGTTGTCCTTAAGCCATTTTGCCACAACTTTGGAAGTATGCTTGGGGTTATTGTCCATTTGGAAGACCCATTTGCGACAAAGCTTTAACTTCCTGACTGATGTCTTGAGATGTTGCTTCAATATATCCACATAATTTTCCTTCCTCATGATGCCATCTATTTTGTGAAGTGCACCAGTCCCTCCTGCAGCAAAGCACCCCCACAGCATGATGCTGCGACCCCCGTGCTTCACGGTTGGGATGGTGTTTTTCGGCTTGCAAGCTGCCCCCTTTTTCCTCCAAACATAATGATGGTAATTATGGCCAAACAGTTCTATTTTTGTTTCATCAGACCAGAGGACATTTCTCCAAAAAGTATGATCTTTGTCCCCATGTGCAGTTGCAAACCCTAGTCAAAAAGCCTATCAAAAGCTTCTAAAGCCATGACATCATTTTCTGGAATTTTCCAAGCTGTTTAAAGGCACAGTCAACTTAGTGTATGTAAACTACTGACCCACTGGAATTGTGATACAGTAAAATAATCTGTCTAAACAATTGTTGGAAAAATTACTTGTGTCATGCCTAAAGTAGATGTCCTAACCGACTTGCCAAAACTATAGTTTGTTAACAAGAAATGTGGTTGAAAAACAAGTTTTAATGAATCCAACCTAAGTGTATGTAAACATCCGACTTCAACTGTACATGTTTGTTTTGGGCTTCCTCCCCGTCGTTGTTCATGATGCACCTTTTACATATTCCTTATACAACGTTACAATTATATATTATCACTTGTGAATGATGCCCAGCATAAGAAACAATGCATTTTCTTTGCGACTTGTTCGAATCATAGTCGTACACCTTATGTAGCCTAGCCTATAGGCCTATATGTTTTAATAAGGTTTGTATCACAACTAAAGTGGCCAAATAACTTCATAAAATGAAGCACATTACTCCGCTTTACAAGGGGTGTAGAGCCTACCTTGCATATATAAGCAGCGCATGAGTTTCAAGTTTGGGGAAGATCATTTTCACCCTAAAAATGCACCTTTATAATAAATGCATTACATGCATAATTGCATTTGCGGTCACTTTTGATAATGGTGTTTTCGCTTATAGCCTTCTACCATGTGCGCATTGCTGTGCTTATAATGTGAAGAAATAGCCTAATAGTTTATCAACATTTTAAGCTAAACGTTCTGATCTGTTGCGTCAGCCACATTGCATAAAAAAGGTTTGTTGATGCTAGTGTTTGTATTAATTTGTGATCTATCGCATCCCACAACTGTCCCAGACTATGTTTGGAATATGTATTTCTCGCACAGAATAGGTCAACTTTTGTACTATGGGGGATAGTAGATTGACATAGGCTAGTGCTTTTGCTGTTCGTTAGGCCTACTCATCTTGTTGGCTGACGAAAAGTAAATGTGGACAGTTCTTCCAACATCTTCAATATGCACCTCGGAATTGGAAAAGGATGCGTGCAGTTGCGTCCCCGATGTGTCTGTCTTAACTTGTAGACTAGTGTAGCCCACAGCCATTTGGTATAGCCACATCAGGACCTAAAATAAGGACAACTCAGAGTATGCTATTCTTTTCTTTTGAAATAGACTACATTTTCTTCATATCATGCTTCTTTAGACCTGTTTAAAATAAATAATGGATTTATTGCGAAGGTGTAGGCTATATTACATGGATTTATTAGACTTTTTAAAATGGCTATGTGTGGAAGCCAGGAGATGCTAAATGTGTTTATGTTATTTAACGCTCAATTACTGTGAGACCGACAGTTATTTGCTTGACAATTTTTAATATTTAATATGCCATTTAGCAGACGCTTTTATCCAAAGCTACTTACAGCCATGCGTGCATACATTTTTGTGTATGGGTGGTCCCGGGGATCGAACCCACTACCTCGGCGTTACAAGCGCCGTGCTCTACCAGCTGAGCTACAGAGGACCACATGGGTGACCTGTATGTCTGAGTCATACAGCTACAGGCCCATGGGTGACCTGTATGTCTGAGTTATACAGCTACAGGCCCGTGGATGACCTGTATGTCTGAGTTATACAGCTACAGGCCCATGGGTGACCTGTATGTCTGAGTTATACAGTTACAGGCCCATGGGTGACCTGTATGTCTGAGTTCTACATTTACATTTTTACATTTACGTCATTTAGCAGACGCTCTTATCCAGAGCGACTTACAACTTTTTTTTTTTTTTTCAATTTTTGTAATTAAAAAAAAAATAATTATACAATCACCGGCTGACAAAATTTCATGACCGCCACAGCTCTAGTTACAGCCCTCTCTCCTCTCACATCACACTTCACTGATAGAGTGTATAGCCTTCTCTCCTCTCTACATTTCAATACATTACACACTGTAAGGATACCTGTGTGTACCCAGGTGTCCTATAAGGCCGTCATTGGATCCCCCTCAGACCCCCAAAAGCACCACCTCGCTTAGTCCAACCCTCTCCGGTTTGAACGAGGTGCAAAGCACAAACCGATTCTCCCCACACACCAGACATTCCAAAACAACTTCTCTCCTGACCTGAAAAAGGCCTTTATTACAGTATATTTGTGTATTTTACGAGCAGTGTGAAGGGTTGGCTCAGTTGACCGAGTGTGGAACTGGATCTGACCGGTGCCATGTATGGTCGAGGTTCAGTGCATGGACCAGGCCTAATGAATCTCCATCGGTTTCTCTACTGGTTTCATAAAGCAGCTGGTTCTACCGTTAGACTGTCGTTTAAAGCACGGGCGCTTCACCATTCTCCCATATCCCCTCCAAATACCTAGAAGAAAATACGATATAAAAGTTTTCATTACATTACGGTTTAGCGTTACGCAGCACTCTGTAGTCTGTGGTGCGTTGCTGGTCATTTTATCCTTCTTATAATGATATTAGAGGCAGATAGAGCTATAGAAAGCATAATGACCTACAGCCGTTATCAACAGAGTTCACTTGGAAGGCGTATACATAGAATGAAATGCCTCGCTGCATTAACTATTTTGGCTAAATAAAAAGCTACTTGGAAACGTGAATGAATAATTCACATTTTCCTAAATCTTTTAAGTTTGCCTCTTCTTGTATTTTTACATCCAGAGCTGGAGCTTCTTTGGATATGAGTAATTACCTCACGTAACTGCAACAGTGGGAGGCTTAAGGTGTTACAGCAGCGTTACTCAAACAGCATCAATAATGTAGCACAGCTCCTGTTCAAATAAAACTGATCTACCATTCACTGCTATCTGTCTTTCGCAGGAATTCATTTTCCACTCCATCACCTCTGTGTCTTTTCGAACATGAGGAATAACTGTAAGTGAGCGTTGTATACCCTCCTTGCTGAGAACCACTGAGCTTATCTTCATGTATCACACCGTTCAAGGAGTAGCCTAAATATTTCTCTCTCACGTAAGCAGAATCTGCCCTCAATGATCTGTAGGTACAGGATACTCCTCTCTGTTTTCAGAGACAAATTACTGAAAATGGTACATTATGCTCCTCACAAAAGGCTGAGTTTTGCATTGACCCTCTTAAATATAACATACAGTATAATAATAATAATAATAATAATAATAATAATAATAATATATGCCATTTAGCAGAAAAGCGACATACAGTCATGCGTGCATACTTTTTACGTATGGGTGACCCGACCAAATTCACATAGAAATGTTTGTTATAGATCTGTCATTCTCATTGAAAGCAAGTCTAAGAAGTGGTACATCTGTTCTATATGCGCTATTTCTATGCTTCCCGTTCTTAACGTTCATTTTTGCGTCTTTTATTTTCAGTTTTGTACTCCAGCTTCAAACTGCTAAAAATAAAATATTGTTGGTTATGGACAATATATTTCATAGCAGTTTAGATGGTACAATGATTCTCTGCAATAGACGTGCTTGTTTAGTCACATAAACTGAAATTAGGCAAACTATTAGAATTTTAGTAACCAGGAAATGGTGGAGCGATTTCTGCATAGCGCATCTTTAATTGTTAACACTTGAATTCGGAGAGGCTTAGCTGATCCTAGATCTGTGCTCAATTTAAGGGCAATTTCTACCTCTGCAGTGATTGAGCAGCGTGACTCAAACAGCAGGCATTTGTTTCAGCTGCTCCTAATCCCGCACCCACACTACCCACCACCAACCTCCCAAATTCACAGATCGCAGATCACAGGAACCGCAGAGGCGAGCGCCGAGTCCCCTCTCTCTACCCTGTCATTTGCACCGTAGACTAATGAGAGCATCGACGCCACCGAAAAAAGGCCTCATACTGTCACACATGGACTCTGGGGGCTTGTTTGTCACTTGGCCTGTTTCACAGCCCACGTGTCTCTCCTCCTCACCGCTCACTGCGCCACTCAGCCCAAGATCTGACACTAGCCAGAGAGACAGAGTAATATGAAGCTTTGTCAAGCCCGGAGAGAGAAAGTGTTTGATTTTCTGTCCAGCCTGGTCGTTCGGCGAGGAAAAAAGCCAATGTTGCTGAAAAACTATAGAGAATGACTATCGATTACAAAGGTAGAGAAACGGGGGCACTGCAATGACTATCGATTACAAAGGTAGAGAAACGGGGGCACTGCAAGGACCGGCATGTGATCTCTGGATCGGTTCTCGTGTTAAATTACGCCCCAAATGCTGTGTGTTTTTTTAAGTCCACCTTGTAGTTAAAGGAGAGAAAGTGGATGCCAGATCCAATGTGTAATGCAATACCAGAACAGGGAGCATTGCTTACAGGAGAGCTTAAATGCTACTTGGTAGAAATTCAACCCCAGGCTTCTGCATGCAGTTCTACAGTATATGGCTTGCATCTATTAGGAGAGGATAAGAGTAACGTTTGTGGTTAACCAGACATCATCTGCATCAGCTAGACACTTGATTGTCTAGGCTACAGGGATCTACTCTACTTATATCCAATTATGGACGTTTCACCCTTTGGCCTTCAAGTGAGACCAGGAATTGCTTTGATTGGAACATATTGGTCACATAACTGACCATGGAGGGAATCATTTACATTTACATTGTAGTCATTTAGCAGACGCTCTTATCCAGAGCGACTTACAGTTAGTGAGTGCATACATTTTTTTTTTTAATACTGTTCCCCCGTGGGAATCAAACCCACAACCCTGGCATTGCAAGCACCATGCTCTACCAACTGAGCTACACGGGTGTTGAGCTGTTGACAATCACAGGGCCCGGTTGTCCATGGTTACCACTGTTGAACGTACACATAGATGTGTAGGTTGTGTGTACAGGGAAGGTCGTGGGATGGCGGTCCTGCGGCCGTGTCTTGGCAGACGGGTGGATCTGCCGCGGCCTGCTGGTATAAGGGCCAGCCAAGGGTTACCAGGGGCCTTGCCCATCCTCAAGGACCACTGGGGTTTAATGACACGAGGAGGGACTTCCTCAAAATAAATGAGCCCATCTCGTCCCCATGTGTGGCTGGCCTAGGGCCCATGAGAAAAGGGTGCTCTGAACTCCTACTGTGCATTATATTCATTGTGTGCATTATATTCATTGTGTACATTATATGCAATGTACAGAAGGTGACCAATTTGTGGTGGTTGGGTTTTAGTAACCATAGTGTGATCAAACTAAAACATCTAGACCAAGATAGGACAAACTAGACCACTCTTAACAAGAATCCTCCAGAATCTTTATAAAAGATCAGAAACAACTCTGGGATATAGGAATATAGGAGTGAATGTGGTTGTCTAGCTGTATGCAGTTTCAAACCTGTTAATATTCAGGTCAGGATTCATCTAAATATTCAATGCTTCAGGGCTTCTTATATATAATATATACTATCACTACAAAGGCCTAAAAGTGAGAAGACATAATGTATCCCACAACCACCCATCCACTCTCCCGAACCATCCCCTGAATAACCTCTATAACCCTGTGTATTACTGCAGGAAGCCATGTCTGTGTGGGAGGGAGAATCTTCAGCTGTGAACTTCATGGCTGATGTGAACTTTATGAACATCAACATCTCACGTAGACCAAGTTTGAAACCAAACATAATGTACTGGAGGTCTTGTCAGAAGAACTTCCTTTCACCAAGCCTGTTTCATATAACAGCAAGGACTCTCTTCATCTCCTTCTTATGTCCACCTTCAACCACATCCCACATAAAGTCAAGTCATGAAAGATTCCCTTGCTGTGACAAAGTGTTCTTTGGATATGAGTAATTACCTCACGTAACTGCAACAGTGGGAGGCTTGAGGTGTTACGGCAGCGTTACTCAAACAGCATCAATATAGTACAGCTCCTGTTCAAATAAAACTGATCTACCATTCACTACCATCTGTCTTTTGCAGAAATTCGTAAATCAGAGAAGAAACTCTAATTCACTCCTTTACCACACTCATCCAAAGCGTTTAAGCCCCGAAATTATCTTTCATAATGTTTCAGGCTGAAAAACATCTGCTGACTTTGCTGACACTTCCCAGAAAAGCTGGCCACAACGAGCTTACGAGTGTAAATCTGCAAGTAATCAAGGTTTCTAGACTTCTAACTCCTTTTCGTTCCCTGCCCTATTGTTTTAATGTCCCCCCGCCCCCAACTACCAGAGTGTAAATACACAGACATCAATGAGAAACACTTTTTGAAAAGCAATTAATTAAAAAACATGTGTTATAATTCTATAACACAGGGATAGGACATTTGTGTCCTAAGGCTAGAAGCCAGCCTTTTTGACTATATCCATCCGCATGGCTATAGCCATGGCAACGTGTCACCATCATATCCATACAGTCGGACGGTTTTTCACCACCAAAACCACACTTTATCAGGCCTGCCTGCTTTTCCTCCAAAAAACATTTAATCCCTGACGTAGTATTCTGGTGTGGTTGAAAGTCCCCTTGCCTCCAAACCATCTCAAATTACCCATCGTAAACACTCCTTTCCCTACTCCCTCAGTCGCCAAACTACTAACAACAACGCTCACTTACTTGCTCTCTCAGTCACTAAATACTCATAAAGTACCTTTGATACGCCTAAACCAATACTTACTAAACCAATACTTACTCATCACTCCAAAAAAGCATTAGCTCCAAGCGTCCGGTTATAATGGTTTCAACGAGGTCAAGTCGACCGTATTCAATAATGGTTATCAACATCTCCACTGGGTGCACAGAAACTCAATCTGGGAATACTTTTTCTATAATGAACCGAAACTTTACCAGGGTGACAACAATGATGACACATAACATAGATAATCTCTAACTGAGACCAGATCTGGCACTTCAAAGATGGTGTTGGGTGTGAGAGGTGCCCCTTCTGCAAGAACATGAGCTTATACACAAGTATTGAATGTGCCAGCTAATTGCTGTGAACAGTGTGAAGCCATTAAGTGTAATATTAGCGGATGAATTGTGGTTTCTCTAATGGGAATTTTGCTGTTTGGCGTTTATCGGCAGCATTCACACAACCCCCTTTCCTAAAGATGAACAACTAGTGGTTTATGGAGTAACATAACACATATCTCTGTTATTTTGAGGCAGAAACCAGGCATGTGATTATATTGTCACACCAAAAAATACATATAAACTCTTGCAAGACAAAATATGCAGTTTGAAAGGCCTTGCAAAAGCCATAAGCTCTTGAAATGCATAGCATACTCAGGCAGCAACCCCATAGATTCAGCTGCAACGGTCACACTCATCGATAGGCAGCTGTAACCGTCATACTCATTGATAGGCAGCTGTAACCGTCATACTCATTGATAGGCAGCTGCAATGGTCACACTTATCAATTGGTAGCTGCAACGGTCACACTCTTCGATAGGCAGCTGCAACCGTCATACTCATCGATAGGCAGCTGCAACCGTCATACTCATCGATAGGCAGCTGCAACCGTCATACTCATCGATAGGCAGCTGCAACCGTCATACTCATCGATAGGCAGCTGCAACCATCACACTCATGACCCTTAGTGCCATTAAGGCTCTTGAACTCATTGTCCAAACAACCAATTGAGGCATATCTATGGCAAATGTATCCTGCTTCAGAAAGCAACAATGAAGCGACTCTAACTACAAACCCTGTAGTCCAACTGTACAAAGTCACAGAGTGAATATCAAGTTCATTCATACATCCCCGCTTTGACGAAAATAACTCTCTTGCCCTTTGCATTTTTGAATGGGTGCTGATAAATTTAAAGTAAACCTCACCCACTGACACAACAATGCCCTCACGAAACACCACTTCCTTTCCTGACCGGGCTACAATGGACGTAAGTGCGACTGTTGGCACTTTTAAGAGGGAGTGAGAGTAGGAGTTTCCTAGTGTTGGAGTTGATTCCATGACAAAGCTCCCGTTGATTCCAGGAGCTCTATAGTAAGCGATGTTGAGTCCTTAATTGCGTAATTAAAAGCCCAACTGTGCTGGGAGATGACGGAGCGTGTGGCCCATCGATGCCTCTGTTGTTCCCTGAGACAGCGCTTCAATCAATCATTGAGGCTGACTTAGCGTACACCATCATTAAGTTTGCCGATAACACAACAGTGGTAGGCCTGATCACCGACAACGACAAGACAGCCTATAGGGAAGAGGTCAGAGACCTGGCCGTGTGGTGCCAGGACAACAACCTCTCCCTCAACGTGATCAAGACAAAGGAGATGATTGTGGACTACAGGAAAAAAAAAAAGAGGACAGAGCACGCCGCCATTCTCATCGACGGGGCTGTAGTGGAGCAGGTTGAGCGCTTCAAGTTCCTTGGTGTCCACATCACCAACAAACTAACATGTTCCAAGCACACCAAGACAGTCGTGAAGAGGGCACGACAAAACCTATTCCCCCTAAGGAGACTGAAAAGATTTGACATAGGTCCTTAGATCCTCAAAAGGTTCTCCAGCTGCACCATTGAGAGCATCCTGACTGGTTGCATCACTGCCTGGTATGGCAACTGCTCGGCCTCCGACCGCAAGGCACTACAGAGGAGAGTGCGTTCGGCCCAGTACATCACTGGGGCCAAGCTTCCTGCCATCCAGGACCTCTATACCAGGCGGTGTCAGAGGAAGGCCCTATAAATTGTCAAAGACTCCAGCCACCCTAGTCATAGTCTGTTCTCTCTGCTACCGCACGGCAAGTGGTACCGGAGCGCCAAGTCTAGGTCCAAGAGGCTTCTAAACAGCTTCTACCCCCAAGCCATAAGACTCCTGAACATCTAATCAAATGGCTACCCAGACTATTTGCATTGCCCCCCCCCCACTTTTAATCACTCTACCTACATGTACATATTACCTCAATTACCTTGACTAACCGGTGCCCCCGCACATTGACTCTGTACCGGTACCCACTGTATATAGCCTCGCTACTGTTATTTTACTGCTGCTCTTTAATTATTTGTTACTTTTATTTCTTATTTTTTAGGGTATTCTTTCTTAAAACTGTATTGTTGGTTAAGGGCTTGTAAGTAAGCATTTCACTGTAAGGTCTTCACCTGTGGTATTTGGTGCATGTGACAAATAACATTTGATTTGATTTGATTTGAACTCATTGGAGCGTACACCAATTAGGGGCTGTGTCATGAGGCAATGATCGAGAGGGTTTCCAACATACAGTATGGATCAGAATTTCCAAATGCATGTGGATGTGCATGTGGAAGCCATTTCTGTCACAGTTATGCCACACCAAACTACTCCCAGCCATCACCCGACTCCCCACAGATTGAATTGTTTTGCTCCTCTGAAAGAAGCGTGGGGGATGTTTTCGTTGGAAGTCCCCAAGGACCTACAATGCATTTCTGGGTTACACAGGGGGGGTCTGACGCGATTGGGATCACAGATGTGTGGTGATACATCACTGGGAATACTAAAAGTCACTTAGACATTCCATTTCAGGCCGCTTCCTGAAGATGCTTCATTTGTCTATAGAGGACAATTCGTACTTGCACCTTTGGTGTCAATAGGACTGCATCCTATTCCTCTACTATCGTATTCCTCAGACACATATCACTTAATCAGTCTGTTAGTGATGCCATTTAAAAGCGACGCAGCTCAACTGTCAATGTCGTTTGTTAAAGGAAAATACCACTCAAAAACAATATTTTGGTATTTGTTAAATTAGTCCACTGTTGATACAGTCCCAAAATGTGCTGCATGTCAGCAATCAAGTTTTCAAGATATAGAACTTCAAAATACAGAAAGTGCCACAGTATGATGCGTTTTGCAAGAGCTTTCATGGGAGAGTTCAGAGTTCACAACAAATTAATTTCCTAATCTATAACCTCAGCCATCAATCTACTCCTGTTGAGACATCCCCTGCCTCCTTCTTGTAGTGGCAGGCCTTCCTCATAAGTGGCAACAGAACAAAAACTCAACATACAAATGTATTTTTTATGTTCTGTCCCTGATCTAGTTTGGAGGGAAACCATTCAGATTGGCTCCTGAACACCAGAATACTCACAATACTAATTGAGCTCAATTTTCCCTTATAGAAGAATGATTGGCTCGCGTTCTTCCCCCGTGCCAGTAAAACTCCAGTCATTGGGTTTTTATTGATATTACCATTGGCTGACATAGACCCACACAGGGCCAGCCCTGTGCCCAGGAAAAACATTTGACGTGATTGAGAAAACAGAGACGCACCAAGAACATCCCTGTGAGCTAGAACCGCCATGTGATTTCCACATCCTCCCCTTCGCCCTCCAGAACGCTCCTGTACAGAATTGAACAGCAGCACAGCGTAAAGAAGACATACAAAGACTGTCTTCTCAAAAATGCAGACTTGACAGATGTGCTTGCTTGACTCAGCTTGCTTTCAGCCCTGTCCTAACAAACACAAATGCAGCTCTCTCCACTAACCATCGGGAGAGAGACCAGGGAGCATGCGACTCTTGACCTCTGACGAAGGAAGCCGTTTGATAGATGACTATGGATTGGTATTCAGCTTTCCCCGTCCATGAGCAGTGGGCTAGAATGCAGTCTCTCTCTCTCTCTTTCACACTCCCTCTCTCTCCCCGGGGGTGTAAATTATCACAGTGACTTTGATAGATACAGAGGGTCGCCAGCGCTGAACTTACACTGAGTGGACGCACTGGGAGTTGTGGCTAAGACACTAGTCATGAACTCATTAGAGGGCAATGACAGCTTTCTTCCCTCCACTGTGGCATGGTCAGATACAGGCATTGTAATAGAAAGCAGTTAAGAGTAGAGGGCTTCAGTTGTACATTCATAATTGTGCAATCATACAGACATTTGCTCATATCCTGGAAATAGTCAAAGTGTATGGCAATGTGAGAGTAACTGGACTGACAGACAGACAGACAAATAGACAGACAGAGATACAGACAAATAGACAGACAGACAGAGGCACTACCCCCCAAAACATTCTCTCTTTTTCTCTCTCATTTATTCAAACACACTCACTCACTTTCTGTCTTACACACACACACGGCTCGGTCATCTCTGGGTTGAGGAGTCTCATGCCACATGTTTGTCTCGGTTTTGCTCAATGAGACGGGCGCTTGCTCATCCTAAAGTACAGTATATGAGCTCCCGAGTGGCGCAGCGGTCTAAGGCACTGCATCTCAGTGCTTGAAGCGTCACTACAGACCCCCTGGTTCGATTCCAGGCTATATCACAACCATCCATGATTGGGAGTCCCATAGGGCGGCGCACAATTGGCCCAGCGTCATCCATTTGGCCGGTGTAGGCCGTCATTGTAAATAATAATTTGTTTTTAACTGACTTGCCTAGTTAAATAAAGGTAAAATTAAATAAATATATATATATATATATATATATATATATGCTTCAATACTTTTTTCAGCCTAATTACAATTCTGAGAATCATTATTGTAGTTGAAATTTCTCATCACAATCCCCAATGCCTAAAACTAAAGTTGGACTATTTTACCCTACACTCAATTATGGAGGGATGTCCAAATTGGAGTCTCAAACGTTCTGAAATCCAAATGAATTGCTCTCTCCACTTGCTTTCTGGATAGCTGCGTTCCAATGAGCCCTGGAAAGCATAAGCTACTCCAGGATTGTGTTAACATGTTTAGCCATGTAAGCGTGCTGCACTCGACAAATATATCCTAATAATAACATGTCTCTCCATTTAAATTAGATTAATTCCCCGCAGAGAGCAGCGTTATTACAACCGTGCAAGAAGCGTGTTTATCTCCCACTCCTGTCAGTGATGTGCTCTGACAACACAAAGAAGCTCCCGTCCCCGTTTCTCACTCCGTGTCACCGTATGACAGAGGCTGCATGTCCCGGTTACTCCGACATCAGAGAAAGGAAGGAAGCTGTTTAGAAGCCTCTTGGACCTAGACTTGGCGCTCCGGTACTGCTTGCCGTGCGGTAGCAGATTGAACAGACTATGCATGTATAACAATGAACTTATAGTCATAGCCCACATATCCCCGTTGTTGTTATTGTGTCACTTCATGCGTCATTGTCATTGTAGGCGACAGTATATTGATTTTAACAATGGAATACCAAGTAACCCCTCTATCGCCTATTTGGATAGCTTGTTTATTCAATGCAACAGGAGAAAGCATTTACATTAAACAAAGTTACCTTTTCTGAGGGGAGACTCCATCTCTAATGCTCTCGTGGAATAACACAAATAAGCATGAATAGATAATAGAACAGGCAAACTGCTTGTACCCGAGGGTTTTTTGAGACGGTAAAGATGACAGACAAGTGGAGCTGATGATGTTGTCATAGGTATGGCTCTACCGGAGGACATACCTGTCATCGTAGCAGAAATCCGCGTTCAGTGTGTTGAGATAGAGGACCAATGCCACGGCGCTACACACCAACTCTGTAATCATTTCTTAAAAAGAGAATAGGGAAAAGAAAAGTAAAGAAAAATACTAGATGCAAATTTCCGTTTCTATATTGTCTCCTCTCTTCATTTGGCCGCTCCGTAACAGAAAGAGCCCCAATCCCTTGTACAAGCAAAGTGTCTGAAAGTTTGCGCGATCCAGGCCATTTTCCTTTTAACCCATTTAGCGCTGCATCGGGTCAGAGCTATTTTGAGACGAAACTAGGGCGGCATGCCTCCTGGTTAGCGCACAGCTGAGTGCATTTCGCTGTTTTGCTGTCCTCTGTTCGTGCATCCTCATCCGCGTCACAGATACTCACTGATAGGAGCCGCGTGTGGTTTTAGAGATGGTGAGCATGTGCAAAGCCCCTCCTCCGCTCTCAATGCTTGAGTTCGTAGCAATGAGAGAGGTGATAGGTGCTAGGAAAGGCTATTTATTTAACAGTGCTTCGCACGCTTGCCTCATAAATCATATACAGTGGGGGGGAAAAGTATTTAGTCAGCCACCAATTGTGCAAGTTCTCCCACTTAAAAAGATGAGAGAGGCCTGTAATTTTCAACACAGGTACACGTCAACTATGACAGACAAATTGAGAAGAAAAAATCCAGAAAAACACATTGTAGGATTTTTAATGAATTTATTTGCAAATTATGGTGGAAAATAAGTTTTTGGTCACCTACAAACAAGCAAGATTTCTGGCTCTCACAGACCTGTAACTTCTTCTTTAAGAGGCTCCTCTGTCCTCCACTCGTTACCTGTATTAATGGCACCTGTTTGAACTTGTTATCAGTATAAAAGACACCTGTCCACAACCTCAAACAGTCACACTCCAAACTCCACTATGGCCAAGACCAAAGAGCTGTCAAAGGACACCAGAAACAAAATTGTAGACCTGCACCAGG
Source organism: Coregonus lavaretus (assembly GCF_964263955.1). Lineage (NCBI taxonomy): Eukaryota > Metazoa > Chordata > Actinopteri > Salmoniformes > Salmonidae > Coregonus > Coregonus lavaretus. The sequence goes on along the minus strand of NC_139992.1, from coordinate 48,527,158 downwards.
CTGGGAAGACTGAATCTGCAATAGGTAAGCAGCTTGTTTTGAAGAAATCAACTGTGGGAGCAATTATTAGGAAATGGAAGACATACAAGACCACTGATAATCTCGCTCGATCTGGGGCTCCACGCAAGATCTCACCCCGTGGGGTCAAAATGATCACAAGAACGGTGAGCAAAAATCCCAGAACCACACAGGGGGACCTAGTGAATGACCTGCAGAGAGCTGGGACCAAAGTAACAAAGCCTACCATCAGTAACACACTACGCCGCCAGGGACTCAAATCCTGCAGTGCCAGACGTGTCCCCCTGCTTAAGCCAGTACATGTCCAGGCCCGTCTGAAGTTTGCTAGAGTGCATTTGGATGATCCAGAAGAGGATTGGGAGAATGTCATATGGTCAGATGAAACCAAAATAGAACTTTTTGGTAAAAACTCAACTCGTCGTGTTTGGAGGACAAAGAATGCTGAGTTGCATCCAAAGAACACCATACCTACTGTGAAGCAGGGGGGTGGAAACATCATGCTTTGGGGCTGTTTTTCTGCAAAGGGACCAGGACGACTGATCCGTGTAAAGGAAAGAATGAATGGGGCCATGTATCGTGAGATTTTGAGTGAAAACCTCCCTCCATCAGCAAGGGCATTGAAGATGAAACGTGGCTGGGTCTTTCAGCATGACAATGATCCCAAACACACCGCCCGGGCAACGAAGGAGTGGCTTCGTAAGAAGCATTTCAAGGTCCTGGAGTGGCTTAGCCAGTCTCCAGATCTCAACCCCATAGAAAATCTTTGGAGGGAGTTGAAAGTCCGTGTTGCCCAGCGACAGCCCCAAAACATCACTGCTCTAGAGGAGATCTGCATGGAGGAATGGGCCAAAATACCAGCAACAGTGTGTGAAAACCTTGTGAAGACTTACAGAAAACGTTTGACCTGTGTCATTGCCAACAAAGGGTATATAACAAAGTATTGAGAAACTTTTGTTATTGACCAAATACTTATTTTCCACCATAATTTGCAAATAAATTCATTAAAAATCCTACAATGTGATTTCCTGGATTTTCTTTCTCATTTTGTCTGTCATAGTTGACGTGTACCTATGATGAAAATTACAGGCCTCTCTCATCTTTTTAAGTGGGAGAACTTGCACAATTGGTGGCTGACTAAATACTTTTTTCCCCCACTGTATTCAGTGCACTAGCCTGCCTAAATAAACCAGCCCACTGTCATATAAAGTTACCATAGCCGCCAGTTTGTAAAATAGGCATTGCTTTTTTGTCCACTATGCAGTCAAATACAATGGCAATTTTATTTTTTTCGTTAAATGATTGACTATGAGTTTTATTGAATATGTTTAAGCAAATATAGCCTATATATGTGATTTATATATAGCCCAAGCTATAGCATGCATTTATGGCTGACTTCTAACTAATGACAGTTATGGCTTATCCCCACAACAGACAAAGCCCCACTCTGTTGTTGTCTGGCCCCCTGCAAACCCCCTTTCATGGTGAAGTGTGTTCAAAAGTCTAGAGTGTTGATTCTGTTCAATGTAAATGGAACCACTATATTAAATTATCCTGTTTTACTGTATGTTTATGCATAATATTGATTAATTGGTTATACAGTGGCGCCTGTGGAGCTACTAGAGAGAGGGGGAATCCCTAGAGAGAGAGGGGGAGAGTGACAGATGGATAGGGAGAAAAGGGAAAGAAATGGAGAGATGGAGGGAGAGGGGGAGAGAGAAAGAGTGGTAGATGGATAGATAGAGAGGTGATGATTAATGAACTGTAGTAACACCCTACGGCGAGGAGGAAGATCAATATTGTGAGGTGTTGTTGTTGTATATGATTCAGCCAGGCGAGCATCGGGTTTGAAGACCGTGCTGCAAATGGCGAGGCCCCACTGGGCACCAGCTGGGCCCGGGCCTGTCCTCCTGTCAGAACTCTGTGCGTGTAAATCCACCACAGCCCAGGAAAGAGAGAGGGAAGAAAGAGAGAGAAAACAGATGGCACGAGACGGAGGGGAGACTGTAAGGACCGTAACACCCACCGGAGAGGGTTAGGGTTAGAGAGAGAGACCGCAGGTTTCTAACCCTTGCATCCATTGACCATGATCCTGAACATGAACCCACCCTGGCCCCCCCCCAAACCCCCCCGACCACAACAGAACCTTTACGGTTTAACCTTTAGCCTTGTTTTGTTTTCATTGCCCCTAGTTGATGGGGAGATGCTTCCTCTTTCCCATCATTCCCTGTTGGAGCCATGTGACACATGAGAATGGGACACAGCCCCTGGTTTTGGGGTGGAAGGAAGAGAGGAAGAGACACCATCCCTGAAAAACCATGGATATGTAGACCTCTAGGCTCCACCAGAAATGGATATGTAGACCTCTAGGCTCCACCAGACATGGATATGTAGACCTCTAGGCTCCACCAGACATGGATATGTAGACCTCTAGGCTCCACCAGACATTGATATGTAGACCTCTAGGCTCCACCAGACATGGATATGTAGACCTCTAGGCTCCACCAGAAATGGATATGTAGACCTCTAGGCTCCACCAGACATGGATATGTAGACCTCTAGGCTCCACCAGACATTGATATGTAGACCTCTAGGCTCCACCAGATATTGATATGTATACCTCTAGGCTCCACCAGAAATGGATATGTAGACCTCTAGGCTCCACCAGACATGGATATGTAGACCTCTAGGCTCCACCAGACATGGATATGTAGACCTCTAGGCTCCACCAGATATTGATATGTAGACCTCTATGCTCCACCAGAAATGGATATGTAGACCTCTAGGCTCCACCAGACATTGATATGTAGACTTCTAGGCTCCACCAGACATGGATATGTAGACCTCTAGGCTCCACAAGAAATGGATATGTAGACCTCTAGGCTCCACCAGACATGGATATGTAGACCTCTAGGCTCCACCAGACATGGATATGTAGACCTCTAGGCTCCACCAGACATTGATATGTAGACCTCTAGGCTCCACCAGATATTGATATGTATACCTCTAGGCTCCACCAGAAATGGATATGTAGACCTCTAGGCTCCACCAGACATGGATATGTAGACCTCTAGGCTCCACCAGACATGGATATGTAGACCTCTAGGCTCCACCAGATATTGATATGTAGACCTCTATGCTCCACCAGAAATGGATATGTAGACCTCTAGGCTCCACCAGACATTGATATGTAGACTTCTAGGCTCCACCAGACATGGATATGTAGACCTCTAGGCTCCACAAGAAATGGATATGTAGACCTCTAGGCTCCACCAGACATGGATATGTAGACCTCTAGGCTCCACCAGACATGGATATGTAGACCTCTAGGCTCCACCAGACATGGATATGTAGACCTCTAGGCTCCACCAGATATTGATATGTAGACCTCTATGCTCCACCAGAAATGGATATGTAGACCTCTAGGCTCCACCAGACATTGATATGTAGACTTCTAGGCTCCACCAGACATTGATATGTAGACCTCTAGGCTCCACCAGACATGGATATGTAGACCTCTAGGCTCCACCAGAAATGGATATGTAGACCTCTAGGCTCCACCAGACATGGATATGTAGACCTCTAGGCTCCACCAGACATTGATATGTAGACCTCTAGGCTCCACCAGATATTGATATGTATACCTCTAGGCTCCACCAGAAATGGATATGTAGACCTCTAGGCTCCACCAGACATGGATATGTAGACCTCTAGGCTCCACCAGACATGGATATGTAGACCTCTAGGCTCCACCAGATATTGATATGTAGACCTCTATGCTCCACCAGAAATGGATATGTAGACCTCTAGGCTCCACCAGACATTGATATGTAGACTTCTAGGCTCCACCAGACATGGATATGTAGACCTCTAGGCTCCACAAGAAATGGATATGTAGACCTCTAGGCTCCACCAGACATGGATATGTAGACCTCTAGGCTCCACCAGACATGGATATGTAGACCTCTAGGCTCCACCAGACATGGATATGTAGACCTCTAGGCTCCACCAGACATGGATATGTAGACCTCTAGGCTCCACAAGACATGGATATGTAGACCTCTAGGCTCCACCAGACATGGATATGTAGACCTCTAGGCTCCACCAGACATGGATATGTAGACCTCTAGGCTCCACCAGACATGTGTTTTTATCATATGATACGCCAGGAGTGGTGAGAGTCAAAACGGTGGGAAGGTTTCCTTTCTCCCAAATACATATTCTGTTAATGTCTCTGCAGAAAAGTGGAAACTTAAGTAGGCTTAAGCGGGTATTTCCTGGGCAAGAGTGCCCAGGAGTCTAACCCAATGTTTCCCAACTCCAGTCGAGTACCCCCAACAGCCCACATTTTTGTTGTAACCCCGGACAAATATACCTGATCCAACTCATTGAGGGCTTGATAATTAGTTGACAAGTTGAATCAGGTGTGCTTGTCTGGGGCTACAATAAAAATGTGTGCTGTTGAGGGTACTGGAGGAATGGAGTTGGGAAACACTGGTCTAGCCCCCCTAATGAAACTATATGGATTATATCTAATAACTAAGCCTACATTCAGGACGTAAGGAAATTAATGTAGCAACCAGGCCCGACTATATAGGCTACAACCCCATAGGGACTGAGGGGGGTCTTTATCCATACAAGCAAATGTGATTAAGGGATTAGTGAAAGGGGAAAAAAATACAAATTCCTGCTCTGAACGTAAACAGCCCAGGGTGAAAAAAACATATTACTGGTGTTTACATTTGACATTTTAGTCATTTAGCAGACACTCTTATCCAGAGCGACTTACAGTTAGTGAGTGCATACATTTTTTTACACTCACTGATCTAATTACATCCTGCAGGGCTAATGAATATTCAGTCTGCTCTTTAAGTCTCCATTCTCGATATAAGAAACAATACTTTTTTCTCTTTATTTCTTTCTTTCTTTCTTTCTTCTTTGTCATTTTACTGGTAACAGACTGTAGAATATGGTACGGTCATGGAGTCTGTCCACAATACAATTGGCAGATGTTGCCATAGTCAAAAAATACATTGTTTTCCTCATCTGCAAGTATTTGTATTTGCACATTAATAATTCCACATTTGCACATTAAAACCATGTGTGATAATTTTACCTCTTTTATTTTTCACTTGTTAAAACACAATCCGAAAGTCTGTTACATTGATTAATTCACCTTACTCTGGTTTCTTCTGTTTAAACCACTGACTGACAACCATTTTAGACGGGTAATTAGAAGCACTCCATATCTTTGAAATACATTGTTTTGGTTTTGCCCAAAGGCATATCATTCATTGTTCATAATGTCTATTGGTGTAGAGTCATTTGTCCTTCACCAAACTCTCCCCCTTAAAGGTAAACTCAGTGATATGATGTAAACAGCATAGTGGGTCAATCTCCGCAACAACTAAGAACGAGGGTAGACTTCTCCACAGTTTTGGTCCTGTACCTACCAAGCTGTAACAGCTTGAAGCAAACCTGTGCAAATGGGCAGATACTGTGTGCGACTGTGTGAGAGCGAAGTCTTGCATCTCGCTCATCGCAATATCTGCGGTGCTACTCGTGGCAACGTCATTTTGCTGAGTCTATCTTTAACCTCTATGGGATCGGTGTCCCGTAAACGGGACGGTTGAGCTAACGTGCGCTAATGCGATTAGCATGACAGTTGTAAGTAACAGCAAACTTTCCAGGACATAGACATGTCTTATATGGGCAGAAAGCTTAAATTATTGTCAATCTAACTACACTGTCCAATTTACAGTAGCTATTACAGTGAAAAAATACCATGCTATTGTTTTGAGGAGAGTGCGCAACAACAAAAAACGTAGGAACTAGGTTCTACAGTTTGAACCCTTGATGTCTCTGGCTCCACACCCACCTCGCCTGTCCATCTAGATGTGTGAAAGTTAGTGTATAAGCTAATGATCCATCATGTATGACATTCCTGGGAGTGTGTAAACTTACATTTTGTATTACCATATCATTTGTGTATGTTCTCTATAGTTATGTACTTGAAAATGTATCAATTGACCAATTTGGTACATTTGGGCAGACTTGATACAAAATAGTCCAGTATTGCAATGCTTCACTGGATAAATCTGAAACTTTGCACACACACTGCTGCCATCTAGTGGCCAAAATGTAAACTGCGCCTAAACTGCAATTTTATATTGTGGCCTTTCTCTTCCATTTCAAAGATGATGTAACCATTTTTTTGGGGGGGGGGAAATGATAGTTTTTTTTGTTTGTATTATCTTTTACCAGATCTAATGTGTTATATTCTCCTACATTAATTTCACATTCCCACAAACTTCAAAGTTTCCTTTCAAATGGTATCAGGAATATGCATATCCTTGCTTCAGGTCCTGAGATACAGGCAGTTAGATTTGGGTATGTCATTTTAGGCGAAAATTGAAAAAAAGGGTCAGATCCTTAAGAGGTTAATCATACATAAGGCCCTTGAGGTGCTGCTGCTGCCTCTTCTTAAACAGTCATTACTGTAACTGCACACATTCACCCACAGAGGGCGTAGTGCAAAAGCATCAACGGATCTATAGGCATTGCATTATTAAAGACAAGTATACTATTATAAGACCTATAAAGAAAAATTATGCACCTGCATGAAGACCAAACATCAGTAAGCCAGAGAGAGGTCAGACATGTATTTACGGCTTCAGGGCCCATATTCACAAAGCGTCTCAGGCTGAGTTGGAGTGCTGATCGAGGATCAGGTCCAACCTCTTGTTCATTATCATTTAAAAGGCTAATCTGTTCCTAGATCAGCACTCATATGCTAAAACACTTTTTGAATACAGGCCCAAAACTTTAATACATATGGACATCAAACAAAATGGAAGGTGGAATAGAACCTTACACAACTAAGCATAGTACTGTACATTCCCATTTATGTTTAAAATCCCTTTAATTGCAATTGGTAATAGCCTATTTTAAGGATTTCCCCTCTCTTTTAACCCATCCAAAGTGACTAATGGTCATTTCCCCATGTGTACTTTAGCTATTTGTCGTAGACTGCTGCTTTTTCATCCCCGCTAGATAAGCATCAGACAGGAAAGAGGAAAATCACAATCGTAACCACACAGCTTGAGCCACTCGCTCACAGAAATAGTTTAAACCCAAATTAGAAATAGTCTGAACCCAAATTAGAAATAGTCTGAACCCAAATTAGTAATATCAAAGCAAAACAATAATATCCAGAACTTTAACACAACATATCCAGAACGTTTACGTTCCACACCAATAAAAAGCCTCCCTTTATGGACCTGATAAGACCAGGGTGTTAGTTTAACCAAACCTAGGTGCCACAGCCTACCTTTAATGTTGACATGAATATGAAAAATGAGTCTGCGTAAAAGGCTTTGTTGTGATTGTTTCGACTGTTTGGATTTGTCTTAGCGAAATCAAGCTCCTAATTGAGGCTTTGTTGATCTTCATTTATAATCATAACGTAGTCAAATAACTGTTTCAATTAGAGCTAAATGCATGACTGAAAGCTCTGAGTAATGACAGTCAAATCCTGTGTAGGTTCCTATTTGAATTGTTATTTTTCTTCCATGAAAGAAAAGCAAATCCAAGGACAGTAACCCTAACTCAATCTTAATTTGTTTTAGTTACTAAACTTTCCCTTTACAAATGAATTCATCCCAATTCAGAAAGTTTTCCCTTTCAACTTTCTTGGTAAAATAAAGTTACATAGTTAGAATATAATATAACTGTATTATCCGTCTGAGGATGGATATTTTTCTTTATATAAAAAAATCATTATACAGAGCCAAAATGTCGAGTCATTTTCCAAGTCGTGATGAAATACAGGCCAAAGCACACCTGTTCCATCACCATAGACAACATGTGTGCTGTACATTTCAGATTACTATTTTTACTAGGAGCAGCTTTTGTAATCCAACCCTCCTCATTGCATCCATTGAACCTCTGTATTCCCCATCAATTCAAGGAGAAACACTAAACTTTAATCACCACCAGCAATAAGACTTGACACTATTTTCAAACCACAGATTGATACGCTTAGAACGGCCTATTAGGCATTCAGACAGCCATGGCTATCGGCTAGCAAGTTCTGGTGTCACGACACAACAGGTGCCATGAGAAATATGAGGCTATAGCTTCCTTCTGATAGGTTAAATTACAGGAAGTAACCCCTTTAACAATGTGTGGAATTTAAAGAGCTTAATGAATAGGGGGTATTGGAATTCTCATGTGTCCAATTTTCTGCAGTTGTTTGTCATAAAAAGTGGTATGAGCGTGTGTGTGTATACATGTATAAACACCACACCATTCATAAAGATGGTTGGTCCCTATTTTCCATTGCAGGTTCTCTGCACAGATGCTTTCAATGTTTAATTTGATATTCATCTGAACTAATGTTCAACACAGCCAACATGTTATGAGGAGAATGGAGAGATGAACGGAAAATGTGAATCAGGGTAAATATTTTGATTTGGAAATATTTTATGGTTGTCCTCTGCATTAATGTTGTTATCGTGATCTTTTCCATAACGAAGTCTGAGCATGTTCTTGCTCAGACTCAGCAGAGCTTGTTCGGGGCAACTGGGTTCAAACTCAAACATTTACTTGGCCTGCAATACATGTTTACCTTGCAGTGTTGCAGTCCCTTACACACGTGTCACCGTGTTGTATGTTGAAATGTGTGTAGAACATTTGTGTCTGCGTACTTCATCTTAGGCTGCGTTTACACAGGCAGCCCAATTCTGATATATTTTCCAATAAATCTGTCTTTTGACTAATCACATCAGATTTTTTTCACATCAGATTTTTTTCAGAGCTTATCTGATTGGTCAAAGACCAATTGGTGAAAAAAGATCAGAATTGGGCTGGCTGTGTAAACGCAGCCTTAGTCTCATTCTCCTCTAACTTCACCCACAGTGATGACAGAGAAACACACACACACACATTCTGAGATAGAACATCACGTCCACTCTCAGAACAACCCATTACATCTGGCTCGATGTACATTTACATTACATTTTCGTCATTTAGCAGACGCTCTTATCCAGAGCGACTTACAAATTGGAGCCCAGTTTGTGTGATTGGAAGGTGCGATTGTCGGCAGCATTATTTTTGTCTCTCTTGGCTTTACTCTGTGGTGGTTTCTGTCTTCAAAAATGCTGTTTTCATTCCTAACAATGAAAACAGGAAGACGCACCATGATTACTGTCAGCTAGATGTCATAAGACATTAGGGATGGGCGTGTGTGTGGAACTGTGTGTGTTTATGTATGTCTGTGTGTGTGCGCATGTGTGTGTACGTGTGCGTTGACATGTGTGTGTGTAAGGGATGCTAGTGCCAGGGCCTCTGATTTGTAAACGTCTCTTTCCACCGCCATGCTTCCTGTTTGGCCACTGAACTGATATCCTCTTAATGAGAGAATAAATTGACTCTCTCTTGCTTTCTGTCTCTCTCTCTCTCTCTCTCTCTCTCTCTCTCTCTCTCTCTCTCTCTCTCTCTCTCTCTCTCTCTCTCTCTCTCTCTCTCTCTCTCTCTCTCTCTCTCTCTCTCTCTCTCTCTCTCTCTCTCTCTCTCTCTCTCTCTCTCTCTCTCTCTCTCTCTCTCTCTCTCTCTCTCTCTCTCTCTCTCTCTCTCTCTCTCTCTCTCTCTCTCTCTCTCTCTCTCTCTCACTGTCTCGTTTACTCGAGTGCAGCAGTAAGCGTCATATGAATTGCTGATTTCTGATAAGGCATGTCATGCATTTCCTCCCTGCTTCCACTTTTACCAGCTTGACCATCCAGAGTATTAAAGTTCATGGTAACACTTTGCTTGACACCCAGCGTCATAATACGCTATGACACGGTCATATATGTTGTAATATGGTCATAACACTGTCATGACACATATATTTAGATCTGTTGGGACATATATTGAGTTATTTTATGGCTGGTTATGACACCTACATAAGATTGTCAAAACCTACCACAAAACCTACCACACACAGCAAAACATTCCATTACACCACAGCCTACGAGTCAACAGTAGGTTTATATTATATTATATAAAATAAAATGACCATATTAAATGACCATTGTAATTGCACACACATTGATGCCAGACATGCACCTACCCCAGTGCTCTGTTGCTGATGACTGGGATGAATGCAGGAGCAGATTTCAGGAACAGGACAAGACACCCTCTTTTTGACTGATGACTGACATAAGGGCAGGTACGTGATGGGCATATCTGGCTTATATGATTATGATGGTCATAATGCTTCTTGACTGTGTCATAAAATATATTTTTTTTGTCCAAGTAAAGTGACACAGGATGGTCATAATGCTTCATGAAAGTTATTTAAAATATGATGGAAAAGAACATGACTGTAAAGAATTCATTACAACAACAAAGGATTTAAGAAACAAACTTTCAAACAGAAGGAAACTTTTTGGCAAGGAAAAAAACAATTTGAATAAATGTGTGTTTTGAGACTCTTATGTAGATGTCATAACCAGCTATAAAATAATGCAATATATGTCACAACAGGTGAATGACAGTGTTATGACCATATTATGACAGGTTATGACAAGTTTTGTCAGCTGTTATTACATATTATAACATGGTTATGACCGTGTCAATCAAAGTGTTACCGAAACAATAATACAACAATTCGAAATGTAATATCTGTGCCTATGCACATATATCCATGTTCAACTAGTCTACCCTAATGGTGGTATGCTGGCACAGTTCAACTCTCGTTCAAACTGTGCAATTGAGTATAATTTATTATCTTATTTTGTCTTATAGACAATATCTTGTGGTGCCTGGGCTTCTTTCTGGCGTGGATTCTTGGAGAGAAACATAATTCCTTTACCTGCGTATGTCATTGTAGTAGAACTGTATCCCTCTCGATGGAGTGGATATTATGCTGGATTTCAAGCAGAAGATTACTCAAGAGGAGCTGAATGGCAGTTTGATCATGACAGAACTCCTCCCACTGCTGTACAAGTGTTCCCTGAACTTACTGTATGTTTCTTTTGGAATGGCAATTTCATGATGACCACCTCTCCATCATCTGCTGATCACCAGTTCTCTTAGCTACAGATTGTTACACCAGATAATGTGATTTAACCAAATATTTTTGGTATCCATTACTGGGAGTTACAGGATAGCAACTTTTGGTGTAGCACATTTTGAATTGAGAAAATACTCTGTTATTAAAATAAAAACGTTTTTGCTCCATGAAGTAATCCAACAGTGTACCTCGTCATCGTATCTATTTCAAGTCTTCTCTCATTGATCGAGACAGGTGAGTGTCCACCCCAAATTGCCGCATGTCATGATGACAGACACCAGACATTTTATGAGACTCCTGTTTCCACTAATCGAGGACGAAGACAGCATCAGCAAGCTAAGGTTTGTTGAAAATTCTCTGTGCAACACCAAACAGTACCTATCCTATAACTCCCAGTAATGGATACCAAAAATCATTGGTTAAATCACATGATCTGTTGTAACAATCTGTAGCTACAATTCTCTGCACTTTACTACTACCTGAGACACACTGAACTGTACTACACAGTTTATACTGTATTTTTTTGTATGTTACTTTTACCATACAACATACTTGTTGAATACCCAGTTCCTTTTGAGTTAGCATTAAATATTGTACACTCCCCTGTGTCTTAGATTTGGACAAATAAACATTATTTGGATATACAGTGGGGGAAAAAAGTATTTAGTCAGCCACCAATTGTGCAACTTCTCCCACTTAAAAAGATGAGAGAGGCCTGTAATTTTCATCATAGGTACACGTCAACTATGACAGACAAATTGAGCATTTCTTTTTCAGAAAATCACATTGTAGGATTTTTAATGAATTTATTTGCAAATTATGGTGGAAAATAAGTATTTGGTCACCTACAAACAAGCAAGATTTCTGGCTCTCACAGACCTGTAACTTCTTCTTTAAGAGGCTCCTCTGTCCTCCACTCGTTACCTGTATTAATGGCACCTGTTTGAACTTGTTATCAGTATAAAAGATACCTGTCCACAACCTCAAACAGTCACACTCCAAACTCCACTATGGCCAAGACCAAAGAGCTGTCAAAGGACACCAGAAACAAAATTGTACACGTCAACCATGACAGACAAAATGAGAAAAAAAAATCCAGAAAATCACATTGTAGGATTTTTAATGAATTTATTTGCAAATTATGGTGGAAAATAAGTATTTGGTCAATAACAAAAGTTTCTCAATACTTTGTTATATACCCTTTGTTGGCAATGACACGGGTCAAACGTTTTCTGTAAGTCTTCACAAGGTTTTCACACACTGTTGCTGGTATTTTGGCCCATTCCTCCATGCAGATCTCCTCTAGAGCAGTGATGTTTTGGGGCTGTCGCTGGGCAACACGGACTTTCAACTCCCTCCAAAGATTTTCTATGGGGTTGAGATCTGGAGACTGGCTAGGCCACTCCAGGACCTTGAAATGCTTCTTACGTAGCCACTCCTTCGTTGCCCGGGCGGTGTGTTTGGGATCATTGTCATGCTGAAAGACCCAGCCACGTTTCATCTTCAATGCCCTTGCTGATGGAAGGAGGTTTTCATTCAAAATCTCACGATACATGGCCCCATTCATTCTTTCCTTTACACGGATCAGTCGTCCTGGTCCCTTTGCAGAAAAACAGCCCCAAAGCATGATGTTTCCACCCCCATGCTTCACAGTAGGTATGGTGTTCTTTGGATGCAACTCAGCATTCTTTGTCCTCCAAACACGACAAGTTGAGTTTTTACCAAAAAGTTCTATTTTGGTTTCATCTGACCATATGACATTCTCCCAATCCTCTTCTGGATCATCCAAATGCACTCTAGCAAACTTCAGACGGGCCTGGACATGTACTGGCTTAAGCAGGGGGACACATCTGGCACTGCAGGATTTGAGTCCCTGGCGGCGTAGTGTGTTACTGATGGTAGGCTTTGTTACTTTGGTCCCAGCTCTCTGCAGGTCATTCACTAGGTCCCCCCGTGTGGTTCTGGGATTTTTGCTCACCGTTCTTGTGATCATTTTGACCCCACGGGGTGAGATCTTGCGTGGAGCCCCAGATCGAGGGAGATTATCAGTGGTCTTGTATGTCTTCCATTTCCTAATAATTGCTCCCACAGTTGATTTCTTCAAACCAAGCTGCTTACCTATTGCAGATTCAGTCTTCCCAGCCTGGTGCAGGTCTACAATTTTGTTTCTGGTGTCCTTTGACAGCTCTTTGGTCTTGGCCATAGTGGAGTTTGGAGTGTGACTGTTTGAGGTTGTGGACAGGTGTCTTTTATACTGATAACAAGTTCAAACAGGTGCCATTAATACAGGTAATGAGTGGAGGACAGAAGAGCCTCTTAAAGAAGAACTTACAGGTCTGTGAGAGCCAGAAATCTTGCTTGTTTGTAGGTGACCAAATACTTATTTTCCACCATAATTTGCAAATAAATTCATAAAAAATCCTACAATGTGATTTTCTGGAATTAGTTTTCTCAATTTGTCTGTCATAGTTGACGTGTACCTATGACGAAAATTACAGGCCTCGCTCATCTTTTTAAGTGGGAGAACATGCACAATTGGTGGCTGACTAAATACTTTTTTTCCCCCACTCTATCTGAATGTCTAACATCTGTTTGATGCAACAGAGCCCTGTACTGCTTATATAAATATATTCTGTGAATCCATAAAGGCAGACACATTTTGAGGATTAATAAAAAAAAATTGGGTGCTTTATCCGGCATAGGTACACTGGCAATGGTGGGCTGTGGAAGCAGAGTGCTTGTGGCAAATGGTCTTGTCCCGTCTGCAGTGTACGGCCAGCTGGATAAGACTTGCCGGAAGTGGTGTAGGGTTTGTAGACCTTAACCACCAACTGTTTGGACCTCTACCAGAAGATTTGTTGGTACTGTTCGTCTCCTGGAAATACATGGTCAGCCTACCTACCTGGCTGGCCGGACCTACCTACCTGGCCGGATGGACCAACCTACCTGGCTGGCCGGACCTACCTGGCCGGACATACCTGGATGGCCGGCCGGTCAAATCCAAACTACCTAGCTGGCCGGCCTGACCTACCTACCTGGCCGGCCGGCTGGACCTACCTACCTGGCCGGCTGGACCTTACTACTTGGCAAACTGAGCAATCGGGGGAGAAGGGCCTTGGTCAGGGAGGTGACCAAGAACCCGATGGTCACTCTGACAGAGCTCCAGAGTTCCTCTGTGGAGATGGGAGAACCTTCCAGAAGGACAACCATCTCTGCAGCACTCCACCAATCAGGCCTTTATGGTAGAGTGGCCAGACGGAAGCCACTCCTCAGTAAAAGGCACATGCCAGCCCGCTTGGAGTTTGCCAAAAGGCACCTAAAGAACTCTCGGACCACGAGAAACAAGATTCTCTGGTCTGATGAAACCAAGATTGACCTCTTTGGCCTGAATGCCAAGTGTCACGTCTGGAGGAAACCTTGCACCATCCCTACGTTGAAGCATGGTGGTGGCAGCATCAGGCTGTGGGGCTTTTCAGCAGCAGGGACTGGGAGATTAGTCAGGATTGAGGGAAAGATGAACGGAACAAAGTACAGAGAGATCCTTGATGGAAACCTGCTCCAGAGCGCTCAGGACCTCAGACTGGGGCAAAGGTTCACCTTCCAACAGGACAACGACCCTAAACACACAGCCAAGACAATGAAGGAGTGGCTTCGGGACAAGTCTCTGAATATCCTTGAGTGGCCCAGCCAGAGCCCGGACCTGAACCCGATCTAACATCTCTGGAGAGACCTGAAAATAGCTGTGCAGCGACGCTCCCCATCCAACCTGACAGAGCTTGAGAGGATCTGCAGAGAAGAATGGGAGAAACTCCCCAAATACAGATGTGCCAAGCTTGTAGCGTCATACCCAAAAAGACTCAAGGCTGCCAAAGGTGCTTCAACAAAGTACTGAGTAAAAGGTCCGAATAATTGTGTAAATGTGATATTTACAGTGAGGGAAAAAAGTATTTGATCCCCTGCTGATTTTGTACGTTTGCCCACTGACAAAGTAATGATCAGTCTATAATTTTAATGGTAGGTTTATTTGAACAGTGAGAGACAGAATAACAACAAAAAAATCCAGAAAAACTCATGTCAGAAATGTTATAAATTGATTTAGCATTTTAATGAGGGAAATAAGTATTTGACCCCTCTGCAAAACATGACTTAGTACTTGGTGGCAAAACCCTTGTTGGCAATCACAGAGGTCAGACGTTTCTTGTAGTTGGCCACCAGGTTTGCACACATCTTAGGAGGGATTTTGTTCCACTCCTCTTTGCAGATCTTCTCCAAGTCATTAAGGTTTCGAGGCTGACGTTTGGCAACTCGAACTTTAAGCTCCCTCCACAGATTTTCTATGGGATTAAGGTCTGGAGACTGGCTAGGCCACTCCAGGACCTTAATGTGCTTCTTCTTGAGCCTCTCCTTTGTTGCCTTGGCCGTGTGTTTTGGGTCATTGTCATGCTGGAAGACCCATCCACGACCCATGTTCAATGCCCTGGCTGAGGGAAGGAGGTTCTCACCCAAGATTTGACGGTACATGGCCCCGTCCATCGTCCCTTTGATGCGGTGAAGTTGTCCTGTCCCCTTAGTAGAAAAACACCCCCAAAGCATAATGTTTCCACCTCCATGTTTGACGGTGGGGATGGTGTTCTTGGGGTCATAGGCAGCATTCCTCCTCCTCCAAACACGGCGAGTTGAGTTGATGCCAAAGACCTCCATTTTGGTCTCATCTGACCACAACACTTTCACCCAGTTCTACTCTGAATCATTGAGATGTTCATTGGCAAACTTCAGACGGGCATGTATATGTGCTTTCTTGAGCAGGGGGACCTTGCGGGCGCTGCAGGATTTTAATCCATGATGGCGTAGTGTGTTACTAATGGTTTTCTTTGAGACTGTGGTCCCAGCTCTCTTCAGGTCATTGACCAGGTCCTGCTGTGTAGTTCTGGGCTGATCCCTCACCTTCCTCATGATAATTGATGTCCCACGAGGTGAGATCTTGCATGGAGCCCCAGACCGAGGGTGATTGACCATCATCTTGAACTTCTTCCATTTTCTAATAATTGCACTAACAGTTGTTGCCTTCTCACCAAGCTGCTTACCTATTGTCCTGTAGCCCATCCCAGCCTTGTGCAGGTCTACAATTTTATCCCTGATGTCCTTACACAGCTCTCTGGTCTTGGACATTGTGGAGAGGTTGGAGTCTGTTTGATTGAGTGTGTGGAAAGGTGTCTTTTATACAGGTAACGAGTTCAAACAGGTGCAGTTAATACAGGTAATGAGTAGAGAACAGGAGCGCTTCTTAAAGAAAAACTAACAGGTCTGTGAGAGCCGGAATTCTTACTGGTTGGTAGGTGATCAAATACTTATGTCATGCAATAAAGTGCAAATTAATTACTTAAAAATCATACAATGTGATTTTCTGGATTTTTGTTTTAGACTCCGTCTCTCACAGTTGAAGTGTACCTATGATAAAAATTACAGACCTCTACATGCTTTGTAAGTAGGAAAACCTGCAAAATCGGCAGTGTATCAAATACTTGTTCTCCCCACTGTACATAATTTTGCTAACATTTCTAAAAACCTGTTTTTGCTTTGTCATTATGGGGTACTGTGTGTAGATTGATGAGGGGAAAAAACAATTTCATCCATTTTAGAATAAGGCTGTAACGTAACAAAATGTGGAAAAAGTGAAGGGGTCTGAATACTTTCCGAATGCAGTCATCAGTCAAAAAGAGGGTGTCTTGTCCTGTTCCTGAAATCTGCTCCTGCATTCATCCCAGTCATCAGCAACAGAGCATTGGGGTAGGTGCATGTCTGACATCAACATGTGCGCAATTACAATGGTAATTTAATATGGTTAATTTAAAAAAAAAGTATGTTATATAACATAGGCTATGGTGTAATGGTATGTTTTGCCTTTTGTGGTAGGTGTCATAACCAGCCATAAAATAACTACCGTAGTAGGTGTTATGGGTTTTTACACTCTTATGTAGGTGTCATAACCAGCCATAAAATAACGCAATATATGTCACAACAGATCTAAATATATGTGTCATGACAGTGTTATGACCATATTATAACAGGTTATGACAAGTTATGTCAGCTGTTATGACATATTATGACATGGTTATGACCGTGTCATAACGTGTTATGAGCGTGTCATAACGTGTTATGACGCTGTGTGTCAAGTAAAGTGTTACCAAGTTCGGTAATGACTCCTCATGCTGAAGTCAACAACAGATTTCATTCATCTGATGTTGGCTTATCAGTTCAGGCTTAGGTCTGTATCTAATGACGTCTGACAATATTAGTAAATGGCTGATGTTAAAATAGCAGAGATAGCTTCTGAGAGTAGTGTAACCTTTTCAATTTGCTTCAGTTCAATCATTCAATACAACTTTTTGAACAGATGAGAGCACTGGCCAGATCAAAATACAGCCCGAAAGCTACCGCACATAGACGGACACTCAGATATTCCTCCTTCTCCCCGCTCCCTATGTGCCAACAGAATCCTCCCCCGAGAAGGTAGTTGAATGTAACAAATGCCATCTTGTCAGTCAATCAATCAAATTACATTTATATTAGCCAGGTCTTTTTGTAGACATTGCAACAACATTGTAAAAACTTAGTGAAGGCTACTGATGTTGGCCAATAGCAAAACAAAGTTGCATCCTGGCTCCACTCCCTTGCAGGTGACTCCACTGCAGGAACCGCAAATAGATTTTTCAAATGAAGGAGTCGACAGGTCTTTGTGTCTGTTGTTTTGCCAAGAAGCGACTAAAATGGAAGCATATTTCTCAAACAGTGGCGTGTGAATGGTTGATGATACGAGGTTTTGACAGAGATCCTTGACGCACGCATTCCTCTCCTCCCTGTTTTTCCCTCCTCTGAGGTTTGCTCTTGATCCCATCTTACAGGGGAAAATTCAGCCGGAGATGGGAGTTTTGACTGTTTTCCATACACTCTCTATTTCTGTCTCGCAGTAGTCCTAAGTGCAGCCTTCACCATATCCTGAACCCTTTTCCTCTTTCCCATTATATGTGAGGTCAGGAAATCATACCAATTGCCGATTGCGGTATGGCTCTCACTGAGACATTTCTCTTTTATGGAGGGTGTTTCCTTGTGTGTGGAGGATTCTGTGTGTGTGTGTTTACAATACTGTACAGTCCATGTTGCGTGTGAGCTGGTGGCAGGACAGGTCAACAGAACATGACTCACAAGCCAGCCCGGAGAACCTTGCAACATTGATGTCATAAAACGGCCACATTCACATCTTGAACAACTCCAGCAACGGCCGCCGGGGCAAGCTGGTTTGGCCACCGGTGTGGAGTGTCAATGCGGTGCATAGAGCAGGACCTCAACACTGCACAGACATACCCGAGGCCTTCGGTTCTCCATCCTCATCTGTCTGTTTCGGAGGTAAAAATAAAGCCCTGGGATTTGAAGATGCGGACAGAGTCGTAACGCAGTTCCGATGACAGAGCTATGAATACAGATGGTGTTGCCTCCGCCATCGCTACAGAGAAACAATAGTGTTGATGGCAATGGAAAGGAAATGACCCGGGTCTTTGAGGACAATAGTGAACGCTCTGCTCACTCTGTCCCGCTCAGAGGAAAATAAATGTTCTCATCTTCTCATTTTCACTTGGGAAAGGATTTCTGTCTCGGTTCAGACTCCTCCAAGACAGGAGCTTGTGTTTCCACTGTTTCAATCCGGTGTTGAAGTCTTACTGGGGAACGTTGAATAAAAGTATCCAGCAATGAGCTCCCCTCATTTAATCACTTTAGCTGCAGTTATTCCTTCCTGCTGTATGCACCATAAAAAACACATACAGTAGGCTAGTTATAAAGGACCACAGTAATCCTGCAATGACTGTTGCTTACTGGGTACTGTCCTTGTTCCTTTGCTTCAAGTGTATGTGTACTTTCCACTATTCTGATTCATGGCTGTACTGAAGTGCACCAACCTTCAAAAGGAAAGATGGAAAGCGGGAGTGATTTATGAAAAGATGGAAACGACAGAGGACTAAAAGGGGTCGAGGGTGCCCCTTGTTATGTTCCATCGTTCCGCCGCTCCCCCTGGTTAGGACCTGGCTGATGGGGTTTCCAGACCTCCCTGTCAGGGGCGACATGTGGGGGAGGGTAAACTGCTCAATCCCAATCCTAGAATCCTGGCACCCCTAAACAGCCCCTAGCTATTGTTCCCTCAAATTCAATACAATACAACTTTATTGTCCCCCAAATATGTTTGGGTTAGCCGTCATTAGTGTAGTTAATACAGAGTAGTTAATAGGACACAGTCTTGGGGTGCTCCGGTATTTATGTATTTAGAGGAAGGCACAGACACAAGAGCCTCTCAAAGAAATACACTGAACAAAGATATAAACGTAATATGTAAAATGTTGGTCCCATGTTTCATGAGCAGAAAAAAAGAAATCCCAGAAATGTTCCACACGCACGCACAAAAAGGTTATTTCTCTCAAATGTTGTGCACAAATTTGTTTACATCCCTGTTATTGAGCATTTCTCCTTTGCCAAAATAATCCATCCATCTGACAGGTATGGCATATCAAGAAGCTGATTAAATTGAGGAGTATTTTCTGTCTGTGTGGTAAAACGCATTATGATTTGCTGGGCCCACTAGAGCTAAAGAACACTCAGTAATGTTCACCTCCACATATACTTTGAACTCGCGCAAAGTGGAAGATGTTGTCAAGAAACACTGGCATGTTTTATCATCGGACCCAGCTTTGCCAGCTGAATTTAAGAACCCACCACTTATAGTATATAGGAGAGGTCGCAATTTACGCGACAAGTTGGTCCATGCCAACTGCCGGCCACAAAAGAAGATGAGCCAGGCTCTTTTACGCCCTCTTCGGAATGGTAGCTATAAACGCAGAGGCTGAGCACAGTGCAACAATATGATGAAGTGTGAATATTTCTGCCACCCCACATAAGGAAAACGGTTCCAAAAAAATGACATTATTACGTGCTCCTCCAACCATGTTACCTACATGATTAAATGTCCATGTGGGCTGGGCTATGTAGGTAATACCTCTTGTTCTCTTATAAAGAGAATTAGTGAACATAACAATTAAATTAGGAGAAACGACAGGGATTATCCTGTCGCAGTTTTAATGAACGAAAAACATTACATTTCTACCTTTAGATTTTGTGGCATAGAGAACGTTACGATATCAGACAGGGATGATTATATAAATAACACTGAGCAAAATATAATGTTTTGGGATTTTCACCCTCCAGACATTATTCCAAAAAGGTCTTAGTGATGAAATGCCCATGCATGTTATGAAAATGTATGCACTCACTAACTGTAAATCGCTCTGGATAAGAGCCTCTGCTAAATGACAAAAATGTAAAAAAATATGTTATGTTGTAAATGTGAACATGAACTGACGTCGTTTATCCTGCACTGTAGGCCTACTCAATGATTTATACAAACTTACTTGATAGGTCGATGTCCTCGTTGTGGTTTTACAGACGTGTTGAATACGTTTTATGTACACATTTTAATAGAATCCTTATGAAATGCACATTGTTATATTTGGTAAGACGTTTCATTTTCCTTGACTTCAACCCCATTCGATGCATTGAACGGATATGGGTGGAGCAATGTCTACATAAGGGTGCAAATTAAAAACACTCACAAAAGCTCTGACGAAGGCCTTGAGGCCGATACGTAAAGCTTAATAGAGCAATGATACTAGCAAGAGCAGTGTGCAGGTTTCTCTTTTTTCTCATGTTATTCATTTGTTACCACTCACCTGAAACAAAGAAAGCTCAGATGTGCAAGTGCCTTTTGAATTTTGAATGTTCATTTCTCTACCATAACCTGCCTCCAACTTCGTTTTAGAGAATTTGGCAGTATGCTGCAGACCACGTGTGCAGACCACGTGTAACCAAGCCAGCCCAGGACCTCCACATCCAGCTTCTTCACCTGCGGGATCCTCTGAGGGAGGGTGTGGGAGTGCTGAGGAGCACTTTTGTTAGGAAAAACGCATTCTGATTTCAAATCAAATCAAATCAAATTGTATTTGTCACATAGACGTGTTTAGCAGATGTTATTGCGGGTGTAGCAACAGCGCAGTACTATCTAACAACTAATCTAACAATTTCACAACATATACCCAATACACACAAATCTAGTAAGGAATGGAATTTAAGAATATATACATATATGAACAAGCAATGACAGAGCAGCATGGACTAAGATACAGTAGAATATTATAGAATAGAATACAGTATATACATATGAGATGAGTAGTGCCTGATATGTAAACATTATTAAAGTGACTAGTATTCCATTTCTTAAAGTGGCCAGTGATTTCAATAGGCAGCAGCAGCCTCTAATGTGCTCATGATGGCTATTTAACAGTCTGATGGCCTTGAGATAGATGCTGTTTTTCATTCTCTCAGTCCCAGCTTTGATGCACCTGTACTGACCTCGCCTTCTGGATTATAGCAGGGTGAACAGGCAGTGGCTCGGGGTGGTTGATGTCCTTGAATATCTTTTTGGCCTTCCTGTGGCATTGGGTGCTGTAGGTGTCTTGGAGGGTGGGTAGTTTGCCCCCGGTAATGCGTTTGGCAGACCGCACCACCCTCTGGAGAGCCCTGCGGTTGCGGGCGGTGCAGTTGCCGTACCAGGCGGTGATACAGCCCGACAGGATGCTCTCAATTGTGCATCTGTAAAAGTGTGTGAGGGTTTTAGGTGCCAAGCCACATTTCTTCAGCCTCCTGAGGTTGAAGAGGCTCTGTTGCGCCTTCTTCACCACACTGTCTGCGTGGGTGGACCATTTCAGTTTGTCAGTGATGTGTACGCCAAGGAACTTGAAGCTTTCCACCTTCTCCACTGCGGTCCCGTCGATGTGGATAGGGGGGTGCACCCAATGCTGTTTCCTGAAGTCCACGATCATCTCCTTTGTTTTGTTGACGTTGAGTGAGAGGTTATTTTCCTTGCACCACACTCCGAGAGCCCTCAACTCCTCCCTGTAGGCGGTCTCGTCATTGTTTAGCTGGGCCTGGCTCCCTAGTGGGTGGGCCTGGCTGCGAAGTGGGTGGACCTATGCCCTCCAAGGCTTACCCATGGCTGCACCCCTGCCCAGTCATTTGAAATCCATAGATTCGGGCCTAACTTATTTATTTCAATTGTCTAATTTCCTTATATGAACTGTAACTCAGTCAAATCTTTGAAATTGTTGCATTTATATTTTTGTTCAGTATAAATAAAACAGAGGAAAGAGCTGAGAAATGATGGAGGGGGAGAGGGATGGAGGGAGGGATGTTTTTTTCCAGGTGCTTTAGCCATGTGGTTTTAATGTTTGGTCCTCTAAGGCAGGCACTCAGAGAACGACCAGACGTGGTGGGAACAAAGCAGAAACACACTAGGAACTTTATATCTTCTAATAATTATTGATTGATTAATACAGTATGGTATAGTACACCCCAAAGTACAGTATGACTGGCAGAAACCAGAGAAGGCAAAAGTAGAGAAAACACTAAACAATGATCCCATTCCCACATCTGTACGTGACTGAGTAAGGAGTCCATCATTACATTAAAACCTTGCTAAAATCATGCGTCAGCAAAACATTGAATAAACTAACATAGAAATGGCAGGAAATGCAGTTTGTCTCATCTCAAAGAACTCTATGATGCCGTCCCAGGTGCCTTTCCTCCAACAACTCCGTCCCAGGTGCCTTCCCTCCAACAACTCCGTCCCAGGTGCCTTCACTCCGACAGATTTGTCCCAGGTGCCTTCACTCCGACAACTCCGTAACAGCGCGGCGACAACAGCGGATCAAAGAGCTGCACCAGAGCGGAGAACGCCACGTCTTCCTGTAACAGACATCAATGACAAGAAGAACAAAAACAGTAAGACACGACGTCAAAAACCCCCCAGGAGTTTGGTAGGCCTGCACTGAGAGCTATGCTGTTGTGCAAAGCTAACTCAACAGCCTGCACTGACCACCACATGCACGCACACACGCTCACACACTATATGTAATTTTGAGTGTGGACACTTTAGGTTGAACTTGGATAAAAATCTGCATTCTGATCAATTTCTGATACATATTCCTGTTAGGGAACACTTTTGTACAAGGTATCAAACTTGTAGGAAAAAAAACACCTCTCCTTTCAACGCCTGTGGACGATAGCTCATTACAATCACTCAAATCACAGATTAGTGTCATTAGATTTGGCCGGGGTACAACGGTGTGAAGTTACATCCCTGGTCTGTAATAAGGGGTACACCACAAACTCTCCACAGCGCCAACTCAACCCTAATGGCGTCCTCTCTGGTTTCTCCCGACTTACGTGATCTGTCGTCGGGGAAATGTAACGAGTCACAAAGCTCCTTTAATGTTTGGGACAAGCAAATCATCAAGACCTATGGATAAACATATAGCAGTTATAGGAGCTGAGTTTAGGGGCCTTCAATTACACCCCGCTATGACTTCAATAGAAATGACTACATATGAAATCTCAAATCTGGAGTTATTTTATATAGCCGTATAATGTTTGTCATAACTTTGAGAACTCCTCACAAATGGCTGCAAGGAACACTTAGCATTAAATTTGAAGACAGTGTCGAAGTAGAGCGTTTTAAAGGGTTTTATGTTCAAAGCATGTTCTCAGAGCAGGAAATGGAAAATATGAATTCTAAACTGCTGAACCTAACAGGAAGGTGGGACTACGTGTCTGGAATATCGGACCTAAGCAGAACCCATCGCACAACAGTCATAATCACTACATTATTATCCTACCCAAGTCATTCAGAAAATAGCTAAATCATTCTCAGGGCCACACCACTATCACTTTAAAGAGATGGACCGAAGACAACTAATAGTATACATAACCACGTCATCCAAAATCCCTTCTGAGAAAACATTAATGGAACAGCTAAACAGGTACAGTATTCGTCTGGTCTCAAATCTGTTTGCGCTGTATTGCTATGGTCATTGTTGCATATACAGCACAACCAGATCTGGGACCAGGCTTGAACAGTATAGCCATTGTCTCTGTAGCAGCGAAAGCCACTAAAACTGCACTCCATCTTCTCTTTATCCTATTACATTGTGAATCAATGAACACACCCTATAGCAATTAGCCAGACAATGTGCGTTCCAGGACCAGTCATTCTCTGTTTGTAGCTGGGAGGGAGAAACAATAGTTCCCTCCGTTGGCCTGGCAGCTGAGGTCATGTTTTCACCCACTACTTAGCTCTGGAGAACCAGACACGGGTAATTATGGGACAATGAGGAAAATAGATGTTTGGTGTTACGCCGCGGCCGTTTGAAGTCATAGGGACCGGACCACTACATCTGGCCTGCGTGTGTGTGTCTGTGTGTGACCACAGGATGGAGGGAATGAGAGTGAATGAATAAGGACAAAGTGATGCCTCTCCTTTTTGAGTAACAATGACTGATGTGCTGTAGTTGGGGTGCATCTGAATAATCTAAAGTAGTTGGGGTGCATCTCAATAGTCTAAAGTGGACCCCATCCCTTGTCTCCTCTCCTTTATCCTCATGGACCTGTAGGAACTGGACAGGTGAAAGCAAATCCCCAGTAGACATCCACCATTTTACTCTCACCTATCCCAGTGCATGTGAAAGAAAAGGAGACAAGGAGAGGCAGCCACATTAGACTATTGAGATGCATCCCACGTCTTTGGTGTGCCATTGTGGTTGAGGCCTGCTGTTCCTTTACCTGTTCTTTCAGGTAGCAGAGGCGGTCCAGGAGAATCAGGCCCTCGATGCAGGGAGCCAAAGTCACCTTCAGCTGTGTAAACACAGGTAGCAGGTCAGTAAACACTAGTTTTAAGTGTACTTCAGCCCTATGGGATCCAATGGAATACAACTAGGTACCTTATCAAAGTAGAGCAAGGTCATGGCTGTTGTAACATCATTGAAATAGAAACTAGGTTTCGTTAGCAGCCTGAGGACAGTAAAAATATAACTTAATTGCCAGATTATTTACACAGAGTAGAGCTTACACAAGTCATTGAGGGAGTTGTGTAAACGTTAACCAAGTTTAATAAGGCTTAATAACTGCTCCAAAATAGAAAGTGCAGGACAAAGAGAATCAATGCTCCTACAACCATAGAAGTCCTGTGTGACCCATTCAATCAGAGTGATGATACTTCCTCTAGGTAGTAGTGTTATAGTATCAGTTGGGACCTACCATGTTAAAGGCCTCCATCTCAACCATCCTGGGTCGGTATGTGTCGTGGTAACTCTGTATGACACCGTCAGAGAGCTGGTAGAGAGGGAAGGAGGGAGGGAGAGGAGAGGTGGTGAGAGAGAGATGTAGAAGGGAGAGATGAGGAGAGAGAAGAGGTGGTGAAAGAGAGATGGATGGTAAGAGAGAGATGGAGGAGAGAGAGAGGCAAGGGAGAGATGGAGGAGAGAGAGAGAGGCAAGGGAGAGATGGAGGAGAGAGAGAGAGGCAAGGGAGAGATGGAGGAGAGAGAGAGAGGCAAGGGAGAGATGGAGGAGAGAGAGAGAGAGGCAAGGGAGAGATGGAGGAGAGAGAGAGAGAGGCAAGGGAGAGATGGAGGAGAGAGAGGGAGGCAAGGGAGAGATGGAGGAGAGAGAGAGAGAGGCAAGGGAGAGATGGAGGAGAGAGAGGGAGGGATAAAGAGAAGAATGAGGGAAGACAGAGCAGGGTCATGTCTGGAGGTGATAGGTGAGTAACATGAGAGTGATAACACACAAACCCACTGAACAGTTTTAATCCCAGGCTTTACGAGCAACAAGGGGGGAAAAACAAATCTCTCATTCATAGATCGTCTCGAGGGAGCCAGTTGAGACATAGTCCCTAATCCCTGCACTCACTGTTCGTTTAACAATGCCTTACCCATGATCCCACAGTATTCCAGGTGCATATTTACACAACTTGTCCATTTCTAAAGAGCCCTTAAGATTCCATGTGTCAGTTTCAAAGCGGATTTAGAGCAACCAAAGACGTTCAACTCTGTACAGGGATTTCAGGTACCATTACAGATAATTGTTACTGTCAGTTCAATTGTACAGATCTATGCTAAAAGCCTGTCCTCTCGACGGGATTTTACATCTCACGGCAAGAATACGTTTTTTGACCCCAAATCCATTATGGGATGCTTTCCTGATGCCCAACACAGCAGTGTGGGATTCCCCCTGAGGATGTGTTGCTCTGAAGAACATTCCCAAGTCTGTTCCCAAAACTCCCTAATATTCCGATATCCCCCATCACTGACCTTTGACTCATCCAGCTCCAGCCTCCGGAGTGCTTTCCAGACGTAGTCCACGAACGAGGTGGCCTTGGAGTAGACGTTCCCCACACGCTTCTCGCTGCCAATGACACACACAGTGAGAAGTGTGAGGTTGTCATCGTGTGTGTGTATGTGTGTGTGTGTGTGTGTGTGTGTGTGAGGTTGTCTTCGTGTGTGTGTAATACAGAGGGTACCTCCCCTATCTCTATGGGGCTGAGAAGACTAACTGTAGGCTTCTCCGTTCTGTTTTCACCAGGATCAATCTAACTGTAGGCTTCTCCGTCCTGTTTTCACCAGGATCAATCTAACTGTAGGCTTCTCCGTCCTGTTTTCACCAGGATCAATCTAACTGTAGGCTTCTCCGTCCTGTTTTCACCAGGATCAATCTAACTGTAGGCTTCTCCGTCCTGTTTTCACCAGGATCAATCTAACTGTAGGCTTCTCCGTCCTGTTTTC
The DNA here is from genome assembly GCF_964263955.1 of Coregonus lavaretus. NCBI lineage: Eukaryota > Metazoa > Chordata > Actinopteri > Salmoniformes > Salmonidae > Coregonus > Coregonus lavaretus. The sequence continues at coordinate 48,500,375 of NC_139992.1, read as the reverse complement.
ACCAGGATCAATCTAACTGTAGGCTTCTCCGTCCTGTTTTCACCAGGATCAATCTAACTGTAGGCTTCTCCGTCCTGTTTTCACCAGGACCAATCTAACTGTAGGCTTCTCCGTCCTGTTTTCACCAGGATCAATCTAACTGTAGACTTCTCTGTTCTGTTTTCACCAGGATCAATCTAACTGTAGGCTTCTCCGTCCTGTTTTCACCAGGACCAATCTAACTGTAGGCTTCTCCGTCCTGTTTTCACCAGGATCAATCTAACTGTAGGCTTCTCCGTCCTGTTTTCACCAGGATCAATCTAACTGTAGACTTCTCCGTTCTGTTTTCACCAGGATCAATCTAACTGTAGACTTCTCAGTCCTGTTTTCACCAGGATCAATCTAACTGTAGACTTCTCCGTCCTGTTTTCACCAGGATCAATCTAAATGTAGACTTCTCCGTTCTGTTTTCACCAGGATCAATCATTCCTCTTCCCTTGTTCTACTTTACCCAGCAGTCAACAACCCATTCAGGAAGTCTGACGGTCTCACATTGTGGGCTGCTCCCTACAAATGTTCAAAATTATTGTTCATCAAAACTTCAGCTAGAGGGGTAGAGAATACCCTCATTGTATCTTCGCATCAGAAGTCTGTGTTTTTTGTTTCCTAGCTTAATTAATTTGAGTAAGTGGAGATTCTTACATGGCCACAAATCTTTAAATGAGGTACAAACCCACAAGGTCAAAAGCTAACAGGTTTTGTCAACTGTACTGCAGCCCGCCCAAGACAGGGGGCACCTGGACTCTCTCAGTAGTCTGGTATAGCCTACTAAGCTTACTGCTTTGGATGTCCCCTAACCAGGGAGGCCAAACCTACCTTTTAAAGGAGCTGTAGTGGTCCCTTAGAATCACATGGAGCACGGCCCTATAGAAAAGTGACTCCATCTGAATCTGTGGGAGACAGAAAATAAACAAAGATCCATTGTTGTGTTTGCTTACAAAAAATACTATTTCCTTAAGATATTAAGTTATTTTCTCTGCCAGTGATTAGGGTGTGTATTAAAACACATTGGAGGATTTTTTTTCATGACAATCCTCAATGCTTATACCAACCTGATCTGAGTGCAATCAGACTGGTTTTTGGACGCGAGCTGCCATTTAAACACACAATCCCATCCCTTAGTGATTACATTAATATTCATAAACATTCTTTATTAATGGTCCGGGCGGTATCGTGTAACAGGTTTGACCCCTCACACTAGGGTCCCAAATGGCACCCTATTCCCTATATAGTGCACTACTTTTGACAAGAGCCCTATGGGATGCCCTATGGACCCTGATCAAAATTATTGCACTATATAGGGAATATGGTGCCAATTGGGACGCAAGACTGTCGGCGGCTCAAATATCTACAGTAATGTAACTCTCAATCAGGCCTTATTGTATGTGAAAGACCCTGGAGAAATATGGGCACAGTGTGCTTTAAGGCATCCGTATCCACTTGATATGGAATACGTCAAATGAAAACAGGATCTGTCGAGTTTGGGAAATGCACGTGGCCAGTTGCTGGATGCAATCATTCAATTGATCAGCTTTGATTATCTTTGATGAGCACAAATTTGTAGCAACCAGAAACTAATTGAACTGTGATTGCATGATGTCATTCTCACACAGACAACTCATAGAACTGTAGTTTGGCCAAATGTGTCCAACGGATTGATATACATGTACATAGCACTTACCCCTTGGCCCTTGGCAACTCTCTCCAAAGCCTTAACAAGAGAAAATAAACAAGAGAAAATTAAGTGAAATGTTATTAAGTATTCAATATTTATTAGGATCCCCATGAATGGACTCTCCCTGGGGTCCAAACATAGTTAAAACAATTACATTGCTCTTACAACATGTGGTACTCAAAGGTAGAAGATATCCATTAGTTAGTCTCACTACAATAACAGACTGAGGACCAACTGTACAGCATTGAACAGTTGTGGGCACTAAAAAAGTTTATTGTGACAAAGAGTTGTTCTGCCAATACTGTGGCACAACCTAACCTTTTAGTGCCCGCAACTATACCGTTGAACGCATTGCTGATGGAAATATTATACTGAACAAAAATATAAACGCAACATGCAACAATTTCAAAGATTTTACTGAGTTACAGTTCATATAAGGAAATCAGTCAATTTAAATACATTCATTAGGCCCTAATCTATGGATTTCACATGACTACGAATACAGATACCTTCAAAACAAAGTAGGGGCATGGATCAGAAAACCAGTCAGTATCTGGTGTGACCACCATTTGCCTCATACAGCGCGACACATCTCCTTTGCATAGAGTTGATCAGGCTGTTGATTGTGGCCTGTGGAATGTTGTCCCACTCCTCTTCAATGGCTGTGCGAAGTTGCTGGATATTGGCGGGAACTGGAACACGCTGTAGTACACATCAATCCAGAGCATTCCAAACATGCTCAATGGGTGACATGTCTGGTGAGTATGCAGGCCATGGAAGAACTGGGACATTTTCAGCTTCCATGAATTGTGTACAGAGCCTTGTGACATGGGGCCGTGCATTATCATGCTGAAACATGAGGTGGTGGCGGATGATGAATGGCACGACAATGGGCTTCTCGTCACGATATCTCTGTGTATTCAAATTGCCATCAATGAAATGCAATTGTGTTCATTGCCCGTAGCTTATGCCTGCCCATACCATAACCACACCGCCACCATGGGGCACTCTGTTAACAACATTGCCATCAGCAAACCACTCGCCCACACGACGCCATACACGTGGGTGGTTGTGATGCCGGTTGGACGTACTTCTCTAAATTATGGTAGAGAAATTAACATTCAATTATCTGGCAACAGCTCTGGTGGACATTCCTGCAGTCAGCATGCCAATTGCACGCTCCCTCAAAACTTGTGGCATTGTGTTGTGTGACAAAACTGCACAATTTAGTGTGGCCCTTTATTGTCCCTAGCACAAGGTGCACCTGTGTAATGATCATGCTGTTTAATCAGCTTGTTGATTTGCCACACCTGTCAGGTGGATGGATTACCTTGGCAAAGGAGAAATGCTCACTAACAGGGATGCAAACAAATTTGTGTTCAAAATTAGAGAGAAATACGTTTTTGTGCGTATTAAACATTTCTGGGATCTTTTATTTCAGCTCATGAAACATGGGACCAACACTTTACATGTTGCGTTTATATTTTTGTTCAGTGGTATATTTACAGCAAATGACAGTTGGCTCAATATCTGTCACCTCAGGTGAGTCAGGCTCACCAGACAGGCCGACATCCTGGCATTTCTGCCACAGAACCAGGACTGCTCCCTCAGGTAGCCACTCAGGGGGAAACCACACACGCTGCTGCTTGGACACTCTGAAACAAACAAACAAACAAACACACTTTAACACTAGCTGTATCAGAACTACACCTTGTATTTAACACCATAGGATAGTGTGACTATGGTAGTTGACAGGCTGCCAAGGGTCACAAAAGTCCAAAGGGAGAGAAAGAGAGAGAGAGAATGAAGTGAAACATTAATGCTATTCAGAGCCTTCCCAAACTAGCTTTGAAGTCTCACACTCGAAAAACCCAAGCACACGAGAGTGCGGGCGATCTCTAACCCCTTAGCCACATTGCTCTTTGACTCCACTCCTGTTGAACACATGGTAGGGGTATTAGCAGAGGCAGCCCTGGTCAGAGTCAATTGGAGAGGACAGGCTTTGCTAGAGTTTGAAGGCTAGCTTACAGTATATGTGGTGGAGTGTTTACATTTCGCTGGCACGCTAGCCTAATCTCAGCCACGTTGAACTGACCACGTCTCGAGGGCCAAGCACTGATCGCCCCCTTCCCTGGCACGCACACACACACACACGCACACACACACGCACACACACCCAAGTGTTTCTAATATTGTAATATCGGTTTGTTCCCAACAGTCAGGAAGAAGGAGAGACAGTGACTCTAGGGCTCTGTGGCACGGTTACTTCACACCCTTAAAGACTGGTCCCGGACAAGTTTATGTTGTTAAGGATATAATGATCAAGGCTGAGGCTAAAGTAGAGAAGCTGACCTCACATCAGTTGATGGGTCTCACACTAGGCTAAATCCACCAGACTGAATAACTATGACAAATGGTGCAGTCCAGTGGGTCTCGTTCCATAAGACACAATTGAATGGATGTTTCCTATACGACTTAGCTAAGGATCTCCACACTCTTAAAATGTTGGGCTCTTTTAGCGGTTTGGGTTCCCATCTTTTAGGGTGAGGTAGTACACAGCAGGGTTTGGCCCGCATCCCAGAATGCTTTGCAAGGCCGAGACAGCGAGAGAGAGAGAGAGAGAGAGAGAGAGAGAGAGAGAGAGAGAGAGAGAGAGAGAGAGAGAGAGAGAGAGAGAGAGAGAGAGAGAAAGAAAGAAAGAAGGAGTGAGAAGCATGCAAGGACGTCTGGCGCAACTCAAGTGTTTTCAATCAAAACGCTGTGATGTCATTATTGGCGGACCCAAAAGAGTGGCGAGTCACAGGTCAGGGGTCGCAGTGTTAACAGAGACAGAGTGATAGGAAGCAGCTCACCACGCCACGGTGCAGAATCACTGTTAAAAGCACGCAGGGGTTGTCATCACACACTGAGAGAGGACTCCAGGTTTCATACCTCATAAAAGGAGGGATAGGGGAGCAGTGAAGTAGCAAAAATACCCAGGAGTTGCAGCTAACATCCTGGCCCATCACATCTGTCTGAAGCTACGGTTCAAGAAGAACAGCATGATCTTGAGTCTTCTAGGTTAAATAAATAGAGGAATGTAGAAGAGAGAATATCCCACTGTTGATGTCAGGGAAACAAATGCATTGTACATTTGATGAGGGGGAAAAAAAGCAAGGGGAACAGGATATAGACAGTACTATGGACTATTTTCTGTTGACCTTTCAGCTGCAGGTCCATGTATCGGACAAGTCTCCTTGCCTTTGTGTTTTCTATACTATATGGCCCTTTGGGTCTTTATATTCTGTGTAGCGTAGATCTTTTTTATTGTATTGTACATTTGGAACGATGACTTAATGCAGTTATTTTCGGCATTGATTAAGTGTGAGTGGAATACAAATACTACAGCGCTCTCGTATGAAGTCAGAATACATGCTGGATAAATCATATCCAATTCAACACCTGAACATTAGAGGGTCAAAAATATCACATTTGCAATCCGCTAAACTGTTATCCTGAGACGATAAATCCATTCAATGATTCTAACAGTCTCTTCTTAGCTAACCAAATCTACAGAGAGCAAGTTGGCTGTGTACCCTACTGTATATCTATACACCCCTCCACTCCAACTCATCAACCCACATCAGTGTTTATGCTACTTCATATTTGGCTGGTGAGAGAATTCTGCTTCCCTTGGCTTGGTGAGAGTGACAAAGTAGACACCACAGGTTGACATAATTATGATTAGCATAAAAACAATGGGGGGAGGTCTGTGGACAGGTTACAGGTCAGAGAGAGAGAGAGAGAGAGAGAGAGAGAGAGAGAGAGAGAGAAGAGAGAGAGAGAGAGAGAGAGAGAGAGAGAGGGCAGTTGCTGTCTGTAGTTCTAAGTAAGAGTTTGGCTCTGGTTGAGATTTCCACAATGGAAACCATATGTTCTCTAGGGGTGGAGGAGGGTGGGTCTGTGTGCTGGTGACTGTGTCTCCCTGCCTGCGTACTGTATGTATGCATGTATGTATGTATGCATGTATGTATGCACTGCATACTGTGTGTAGCTAATGTATGAATGCAATGGGAGCCTTTCCCTTGGGGAATACACAAAAGCCTCTCTGTACACTAGGTTGTTAATTACATGGTAAGTCCTCTTTCCCTGTCTCCTGTCCCTGTCCCTCTGACTGATCTGAATGGACTTGATAGGTGAGAGACACTATCAATCTAACCTACAGTATCTAGTGCATTCCCACTGGAGGAACTTAGTGAATGACCTATGCTCCCCAAACAGCAAAAGTCATGAAGTCCAGGGGTTCCCAAACTCTTTTGCTTCGTGACCCACCAATTGAGGTGTATTTTGAGTTGCGACCCACGATAAGGGTAGAGAGGTGAAAAAACATACACAGACCAAAGAAGTACAAAAACGATGAATAACCTCTTCTTCAAAACATCTAACTGATTGTAAATTTGACAATGGGCTTGTGACCATTTTTCTTGTGACTATATACCGTATTTTCCGCACTATAAGGCGCACCGGATTATAAGGCGCACCTTCAATGACTGGTTTATTTTAGAACTGTTTTCATATATAGGGCGCACCGGATTATAAGGCGCATAGAATAGAAAATAGTCAAACGATTGACTGGGGTTGCGTTATGCATCCACTAGATGGAGCTGTGCTAAAGGGAATGTCAACAAAACAGTCAGATAAAGTCAAACTTTATTAACATTTACATTTTACATTTTAGTCATTTAGCAGACGCTCTTATCCAGAGCGATTTACAGTTAGTGCATACATTATTTTTTATACCCCCGTGGGAATTGAACCCACAGCCCTGGTGTTGCAAACACCATGCTCTACCAACTGAGCTACATCCCTGCCGGCAATTCCCTCCCCTACCCTGGACGACGCTGGGCCAATTGTGCGCCGCCCCATGGGTCTCCCGGTCGCGGCCAGCTACGACAGAGCCTGGATTAAGCGTTCTGACAACTCCGTTCACTCCCATGGTAACGTTGTTCAAACGTTAATGTGCATATTAACAATATCTCCCAGCCTTGCTCACTCTTCTCCCAAACGTGGAGGGGAACTTTTCCCTGATTCAGTAAACACGTAGTAAAAGAAACAGTCTGATACCACTAAATCAAACGTTAGTGCATAACTCAACATTGTTCAGTTACGCATAACACGTAAAGCTCACTTTTTCAGTTCATTCCCCGTCCACGAATCCCTCGAATTCTTCTTCTTCAGTGTCCGAATTGAACAGTTGGGCGACTACGGCATCCAACCTGCCCGGCTCCCTCTCGTCATTATCCGAGTCAGTGTCGCTGCTGTTGCCTGGCAGTTTAGAGATTATTCCTGCCTTCGTGAAAGCTTGGACCACAGTTGAGACTGATATATCAGCCCATTGATTCATTAATGTTGAATTCTCTCGCTGCTGCTCTATTCCCATATTCTACTGCGTGACCGACAGCCTTGAGCTTGAACTCTGCGTCGTAAGCGTGTCTCTTGAAAGCTGCCATTTTGGGGTCTTTATACACAGACAAGTGGTGTGGGACTGTGAGTAAGCACAGTACCAGTGTTTACTGACAACGGTAGCCGTAATGCTGCAAGCGGTGCGGCTTTGTAGTTTACCAGTCGTACTGAAACATTTCATTATTATTAAATTGTTTTTATTGGTTTTTCATACTGAAACATTTTGACAGAGCGCCTTGAGCGGCGTGTACAACCAGCATGGATCAACCAATTAACCAATTGATCCATATATAAGGCGCTCCGGATTATAAGGCGCACTGTCGTTTTTGGAGAAAATTAAAGGCTTTTAAGTGCGCCTTATAGTGCGGAAAATACGGTAATTATGGTAACACTTTATTTGGATAGTCCATCTGTAGATGCTCTACAGACTATCTACTAACCCCAGCCCTAAACTTAACCCTTATTCTAAACCTAACCCTAACCTTAGCAAGCAGTTGCTTATCAACAGATAGTTTGTTGATAGTATGACCATCAGTAGAGCATCTACAGATGGACTATCCGGACTATCCAAATAAAGTGGGACAGAAATTATTTGTAACAACGCAGGGTTTTTTCAGGATCAAAAAAGGCTTAGGAGGTGGGCGTGGCAGGGGGCGTGGCAATGGGCCAAATTCTGTCCAGGCCCTGGGCAAGAAAATTTGAGGCCCTCATCTTGGCAGCGGAGAGAACATTTAGCAGTTTTTAAACTAATTTCCTGCAATTCTATGCATTGTGACATGGCCAATGATATGTTCTTATGCTCAAACATTATAACAAAATCAATGGGGGCCTGATAGTCTTATTTTGGTGATTGTAAATTCTGAAAGATTATAGGCTAATAATACCACTGATATAGTCCATTCAGTGATCAGTGGTCATGAAGAGAAGGTGGAAGATAAAGGAAGTTAATTCAGAGTGTTGGGACAAAGCCAGTGAATGTGGCCTATAGCGGTATGAAGCTATTTCAGAGTGTTGGGACAAAGCCAGTGAATGTGGGCTATAGCGGTATGAAGCTATTTCAGAGTGTTGGGACAAAGCCAGTGAATGTGGGCTATAGTGGTACTGGCTCTCCTGTGTGGGCCATTGGCTGAGTACTGTACGGTTCACTCACTCACTCACTCACACTCACGGTGTGCCAGCCTTTACTTTCCCCCCTGGCCGTGTAATTACCTTGCCTGGTGGGATCAAACTCCTCAGAGAGAAGGTGGTAGCAACAGCCCACACTGCAGACGGAGAGGAGCTCCCGTTTGGCCACAAACATGCGCAGGGTGCTGGGCGCCAGGTCTCCACACGTGTGCAGACCAACCATGACCGCATCCTGGGTTTGGAAAACAGGGAGAGAGAGGTCTCAGCACTGAAACAGGCCTACATTAGCCATGTGATGGAGAGCTGGCATCAGAGATCATACAATTATATAGGCACATACATATAGACACAAGCACACAAAAACATACTTGAAAGAAAATGTCTTCTTGAATGTGTTTGTACTATGGTATGACCACCATTCTAAAGCTAAATATGAATCTTAGGGATTTTAGCTTTCAAAATTATTTAAAATTGCCACACAACCGCAGTTGGTGATATTTGCTTTCAAAAGAGCATGGTTTCGCCGTTGTCGTTACCCTATTGGTTGACAGTGAGTGTCACCTACCTCTAACTCCCCAATAATCTCTTTGAGCTCCGTCTCCGCGGTAACGTAGGAGGTCAGAGGTGAGTACAGGATGCCGCCGCCCATGCCACCACTGTTAACCCAGCTCCTGGCCTTCCTCTCCAGGTTCTCCCTCTTCCTCCTCTCCCTCTCCTCTAGGCTCAGCTCACTGGGGGGAACCCGGTGGGAGGTGGACTCCACCATGTCCACACACAGGGCACTGAGGAAGGGATCCTCTGGAGCTGAGGCTGGATCACTTTGGTCCAACTCTGGAAGGGAATTGTCCTCTAACAAAATGGCGGAGGTAAGTGATGTCATTTCATCTGTTAACCCTGTTGTGTTGGTCTGCGGCCCCCTGTCTCTCCTCCCCTTCCCCACCTCCTTCTCTGCATCCCCACTCATCTTAACCATATCCTCCAACTCCTGGCCTGAAGGGGGCACCACTGTCTGAGTCCTATTGGCTTTGCTGTGCCTCTGGTAGGCCCGGGAGTACTTCTTGAGCTTCCTGTTCCTCTCCTGGGCGCCGTGCGTGTTAACGCTGGACGAGTCGATGCCGTACACCTGGAGGCCGTACCGCAGCGACAGGAAGGAGCACAGGTAACCTTTCCCCGAGCCCACGTCAATCACCTGGGAGACAAAGATTTATTGTGATGTGTCAGAAAATTATGTAGTCCATCGATGTTATTCAAGCTTGGTCTTGGGTGCACTACTCATAGGGAGTGGAGGCTTTTGTTCTAGCCCAGCACTGTTTAATGAATCAACAAATCATCAAGCCCTTGATAAGTTGAGTCGGGTGTGTAAGGCTGGAACAAAAGCCTGCATACACCTTGTAGGTACCCAGGAGCAGGATTGAAGAACACTGCTGTGGTCAGGGCCAGGGCACACGGTAGAAAAACATCAACGTTTTAAACAGAAAACTGAGTTTCTTATCCGACAAGATCAGATAGTACCTCAATCTGTTTCAGAGCGCTTTCTTCTGTTAAGTGCCTACTGAACGAGACCCGGTTGTGTCTTTCACCTGTTTGACTCGGCAGCGCTGGGCTAGGCAGGCCACCACCTCTGACATGGCCTGCACCTCGTGGGACTTCTTGGAGTTCATAAACTCATCAGTCTCCACCACAGCAGCTGGAACTGTCAACGGACACACATGTGCAATGTCAGTGAATCGTTGCACGGATGACAAAACTGTACACTATCTGTGCATTGCTATTGAGAGACCTGTGACCAAGGAATGTTACATTCCTTGCCTGTGACCAAAGCTAGTGTCAGTGACCATAGAACTAGAATGACTAGAAATTGATAGTAATTCTATTTCTATATCAGTGACACTAATGACAGTGTGTTACAATGACAGAACCAAGGCCTTGGACTAAAACAAACAGTTCCCCTTTAGCTATTCTTAGGGATAGGTTAGGATAGTGTCCATTCTTTTGTACCTTCCTCCAGGGGTTGGGCGTTGTCAGTGTGTCTGAGGGATTGCAGTAGCTCTGTGTGGCCCACACAGACCCCAAGGCCAGGCAGGGAGTGGGCATGGGCAGCCTCCAAGAGCTCAGCCACATCCACCAGGCGCTTACTATCATCACAGAAACCGAAGGTGATCTTCTTCGCTTTTTCTTAGAGTAAAAAAAAGAAACATAACAGTTGTCCTTTCTTTATTTTATTTAACATTGATAAATATTAGAACCGTGTAATAACAATTACATATTAAACATTTCATATTTGTCAATGAACCATTGACAAAATAATACTTACTGTACCATTGTCATGATTTAAGTAACGTTCTGACGCCCTCTTGTGGTCGCCATTCAAAGTGATCTCTGTCAAGACCTCCACGGGTGTCACAGCCATGAACTGGTCCCATACATCGCAAGTGTAGAAATCCACAGTGTGGGCATTGGCAATGCTCAGCGAAACAGAGAAGAAGAGTTTAACATCATCTATTTTTTTCTGAATCGCTTCCAGAGAATTCATGGAAGATGCCATTTAATAAAAACTCTAACCTAGACGTGTGTACAGCAGGTCCTGGAATGACTCCCCTCTTTTTAGCATAATCAGGCATAACCAGTTGCAACTGAACGACGATGCTTTTCTTAGCACGCATATGTTAGCCATGTTGGGTGTACCGAAATACATTGAGTCCTATGGACGTTATCCTTACTTTTGCACCAACACAAATGACGTCCCTCGTGGTCGATTGCTCATGGATTGATTTGTCATGTTTTTCTGAGATCACCACATACGTCATAACAATGCGACGAAAAGCACATGCGAAGTAAACACATGAAACGTAGCGATATTTTGCTAAAATTGAGTGAAATGGCACCACCAGAACAGCAGAAAATGAACACCAAAGGCAAATTTGACGGAAAAGGTGCCAATAGAAACCAACACTACAATCGACCAGGGGGTGTCCACAACAAGAATAAGAAGAAATGGGTCTCTGAGCACAAAGTATTCGACGGCAGTATTGGAGAAGGTAGCAAAGCTTGCTTGCCATGGCTAGCTAGCCATAGTCTTGAGTACCAGTCTCTTTAGCTAGCTAACGTGCCACTCCTTGTCATTGGAATGTAATAGCTAGCTGAACAGAGACGGCAACCAGGCTAAGCTAGCCTATCTAGCTATCTAACATGTGTTTAAACTGGCAATTAATGTATAGTGTATATATTGAAATCATTCAATATGTTAGAGTGCCAGGGGAACTAGACCTTCCAACTGTAGAGGTGGGGAATCTATAAAGGCCCTGATGCAATGCAAGCAGTACCCCCCAATTGATCAATTAGCTAATAAACATTAGGTAACTAACTTAGCGACATAGGTAGTTAAATGTTTATGTGTAAGTTAACAAACAGTATTTTTCCAGATATACATTAATGCATGAGTCATAAACATCTCTCCTCAGGTCAGGGCTTTGCCTTCAAAAGGAAGGAGAAAGTGAAACATGAATACAACAAACTGCTACGGAAGGAGAGGAGGAAGAACACAGAGTTCAAAACCCAATATACGGAACAGTACCCCGAACATCTGAGGCATCTCTACGAGGCAGAGGCAGAGAAACTGAGGAATGAGGTTAAGACTAACAGAATCAACAGAACCAAAGCTAGGATAGCTGGTGGTGGTGGTCCGATAGAGGAGGAAGCAGCTCCCATGGCAGTGAATGAAGCCCCCACGGACCTAGCTACATCCACAGACCCTGCGGCTGATGCTGGCATCTCCTCTGACCAGACTGCCTCTGCCTCACAGCCCCCTCCAGCATTAGCGGCCTCAAAGAATGACAGGTATAAAGCTAACCTGGTTCAGAGTAAAGCAGTTTGTGCAAAAAATTCAAATGCATTATCCATTTGCAGTGTACTGTGTAAAATATAATTTCTGTCAATGAAGTGTGGCAATGCTTTGCGCGAAATGTCATTGCAGTCAAGGCCAACCACTTGAAGCATTTACAATGCATGATGCAACATGTTAATGTGTTTTTCCCCCCAGTCTACCCATGAGTAACCGGAGTAAAAAGAAAATGGTGAGGAAGACTTCCTATCAGAAGACTAAAGAGGAGTTTGAAAGTGTCAAAGAAAAGCAGAAGAATAAGAAAGAGGTAAAGTGTTTCACGTTTCTCAATTAAAGTCCTCCGAAAAGTACTATTGTAGGTCAAAAGCATTGGACTGTGCTCAACGAGTGGTATTTTTTCCTCATATAGGAGTTTTTGAAGAACAAGGAGCAGAAAGAAGAAGCTATCAAGAAGTACAAACAGAAGAAAATGGAGACATTTCAGATGCTGAGCAAAAGGACAAAGAAGGGGCAGCCCAACCTGAACCTACAGATGGAATACCTGCTCCAGAAGATTCAAGGGACCGGGCCGGGAAAATGACCAGGAAGAATGGACTTCGAAGGCATCAAATAGCAAATAAACAGTGGAACTCTTACATTGATGATTTTATATAATAGAAGAGTCTTGTTTTTCTTTTTCACAGTGACATTCAATGCACATTTGATGATGTGAATAGCCACTGTGAATAGATTGTATCATAATAGATTTTCAGACTTTTTAGCAGTTTCTTTACATTTTGATCCACAAGGTGGCATTTGAGAGATGAGCTGTTCTTGTAAAATATTTAAATATTCCTTTCAAATAGCAACCATTTGTATTAAATGTTAATAAAATGCTGTAAGCAAAGTCTGGTTTATTGTTCTATTTATGAATGCACCAAGAACCAAAGCTAGTGTTGATCCAAGTAGACTTTACAGTATTCGAAGTGACAAATATAGTGTTTTATTTGTAGAGGGGCCAAAATAGAGACCATGACCTGGACACTCACATAAAATGACATATCTCTTTGTAAGGACCCGTGTACTTCCTTGCCCGGGCATTGTCATAGTTACAGATTATGTGCAGTGCGCATGTCTTTTGAAGTCCATGCTGCCCTTCACTATGTCGCTGTCATTCCAATAATACTAATTAGCTGTTGCATGTTGATATTTAATGGGCGCTCCGTCTACCCTACCTAGTGATTATTAGTGAAAACTCGATCCCTAAACCCCCTCGGGCGACTGCCCCATGACATCACATGGTATGCGAATTACTTTTCAAACGGTCGTCTGAGGCAAGAACTTACTAAATAGGAAGTGCGATCAACGCTCTCCATTTTGGTCCATGTTGTAAATTTCAGGGCTAATATCTTTATCTTTTGGAGTTAAAAAGGTAAGTTATAAGTGTTTTTCTTTTGCTTATACGATAATTAATTTAATTGCTTATTTTAGTCAATATAATGCATGAACTTGCCCATGTGAAAATTATTATGGATCATATAGACGTAAGAAATTATACATATTTTCACACCCATCGGTTTTAAATTGTATACATGATGACAAGCACACATTCTAGTTTCGATTTTGTCAGAAAGTGCAACAACCATCTTGCACAAATTATATTCTTGCTTTTTTATTTTGTATTGTTTTTACATTATTAATGCTACTGTTTAAATGTATGTTGCATATGCTCCTTCTAATGATAACTAACCAAACTGACATTTCCTTCTAAATGGGATGCTACATCCTTTCTTGGTCTGGCTACGTGAGTAAAAGGCAGTTGGATATCCTGGTCCCATAGTGGATTACAGTGTTTTGGAATATGATAGGCTACCAACCCGGTCTCAGAGCATTTCGTATTATTCTGTATGTAAATCCGAGACACTCCATTTAGTGTGATATGTTACTTTTCGTATGGTATGTATTCATTTGTGAATAGTGTTACCCACATTAGTCAACACCAACAGAGCATGTCATGTTTTTTTTCTACCTTAACTAAAACTTCTACTGCACAGACCTTCTCATTAGTTCAAGGCTGATACAGTAGGTCTTGATATGGAGCCCATGATGCTGTCGCCCACACCTATTGTTAGCCATTTCAACAGAAGCCCTATCCGCTTAAACCACTTCCTCCCCCTCAATTTGTTGTGGTGAACTGTAGGCCTGCTTTACAATGTAATCAAAAACATAGTGGCTCAGGGTGCAGATTTGCAATAGATTGATAGCAGCACAAGGATGTTACTCTCTTGAGCACAGGCTGAAAACTTTTGTGTTTAGAAGATACAGTAAGCCTACCAACTGCTAATATTCAGAGTTCCCAAACCTGAAGAGAATTGCATTGAGTGGTTTTTATTCACGATGTCTAGACTGTAGTCTATGGTATGCAGGAATTAACATAGTCATGAGGATTGTATGCTTGGGTATTAAGATAAACTGTTATGTTTACATACTTCCCAGCATGTTAGCTAGGTTGAAAGTCTCAGTTTATGAAAAAGGGAATTTATACCCAGAGGACTATGCGCCTGCTGACAAGTGGCTCAAGACCGAATTTTTCTCATCATAGTTGTTACTCAATAGTAACACTAGCTCCTTTCCTGTTATTTTTCACGTAGATAAGAGACTTACATCACAGAAAGAGTTCTGCTTTCATGCATTACTAGCCTACAACACACTACCAACATGATGCACATCTCAAAAGCTGCTTTTAGACAGGCAGCCCAATTCTGATATTTATTTCACTAATTGGTCTTTTGACCAATCAGATGTTTATTTTATTTTTTATTTTTATTTATTTTTATTTCACCTTTATTTAACCAGGTAAGCCAGTTGAGAACAAGTTCTCATTTACAACTGCGACCTGGCCAAGATAAAGCAAAGCAGTGCGATAAAAACAACAACACAGAGTTACATATGGGGTAAAAAAACATAAAGTCAAAAAATACAACAGAAAATATATATACAGTGTGTGCAAATGTAGCAAGTTATGGAGGTAAGGCAATAAATAGGCTATAGTGCAAAATAATTACAATTAGAATTAACACTGGAATGCTAGATGTGGAAGAGATTATGTGCAAATAGAGATACTGGGGTGCAAAAGAGCAAAATAAATAACAATATAGGGATGAGGTAGTTGGGTGGGTTAATTTCAGATGGGCTGTGTACAGGTGCAGTGATCGGTAAGGTGCTCTGACAACTGATGCTTAAAGTTAGTGAGGGAGATAAGAGTCTCCAGCTTCAGAGATTTTTGCAATTTGTTCCAGTCATTGGCAGCAGAGAACTGGAAGGAATGGCGGCCAAAGGAGGTGTTGGCTTTGGGGATGACCAGTGAGATATACCTGCTGGAGCGCAGACTACGGGTGGGTGCTGCTATGGTGACCAATGAGCTAAGATAAGGCGGGGATTTGCCTAGCAGGGATTTATAGATGGCCTGGAGCCAGTGGGTTTGACGACGAACATGTAGTGAGGACCAGCCAACAAGAGCGTACAGGTCACAGTGGTGGGTAGTGTATGGGGCTTTGGAGACAAAATGGATGGCACTGTGATAGACTACATCCAATTTGCTGAGTAGAGTGTTGGAGGCTATTTTGTAAATGACATCGCTGAAGTCAAGGATCGGTAGGATAGTCCGTTTTACGAGGGCATGTTTGGCAGCATGAGTGAAGGAGGCTTTGTTGCGAAATAGGAAGCCGATTCTAGATTTAACTTTGGATTGGAGATGCTTAATGTGAGTCTGGAAGGAGAGTTTACAGTCTAACCAGACACCTAGGTATTTGTAGTTGTCCACATACTCTAGGTCAGACCCGTCGAGAGTAGTGATTCTAGTCGGGTGGGCGGGTGCCAGCAGCGTTCGATTGAAGAGCATGCATTTAGTTTTACTAGTGTTTAAGAGCAGTTGGAGGCTACTGAAGGAGTGTTGTATGGCATTGAAGCTCGTTTGGAGGTTTGTTAACACAGTGTCCAATGAAGGGCCAGATGTATACAAAATGATGTCGTCTGCGTAGAGGTGGATCTGAGAGTCACCAGCAGCAAGAGCGACATCATTGATATACACGGAGAAAAGTGTCGGCCCAAGAATTGAACCCTGTGGCACCCCCATAGAGACTGCCATAGGTCCAGACAACAGGCCCTCCGATTTGACACATTGAACTCTATCTGAGAAGTAGTTGGTGAACCAGGCGAGGCAGTCATTTGAGAAACCAAGGCTATTTAGTCTGCCAATAAGAATGCGGTGGTTGACAGAGTCGAAAGCCTTGGCCAGGTCGATGAAGACGGCTGCACAGTACTGTCTCACATCAGTGAAAAGATCTGCTGTGATTGGTCGAAAAACCAATAAGTGGAAAAAATATCAGAATTGGGCTGCCTGTCCAAACGCAGCCAAACAATGTCTTATGAGAGCGTATAAATCTAAAAAGGAAACATTACATTGTGATGCTCTCTGTATTCATCATGGTCTTCATGTACCCACTTTTCAAACACATCAGATTTCAGGCTATATTCTAATGTCTTTCCTTTTTATTCTTCCCAGGAACCTGGGAACAAGACAAACCATTTACTGAGATATGAACACTACACTGACCATTTACTGAGATATGAAAACTCCTAGACAGTCTCTGTGGCCTCATCACTACTGACTTGTGGTGCCTGGTCTCATCGCTCACCATGACCCCAACCGGCCAGGCCGAGGAGTGAGACAGCCATGTCTGATTCGACCTTGTTCAGAGCCACCAGAATACTCTGCAGAAGTATATCTAGTGACATGCAGGAGTCTGAGGCCAAGGACAGAGGAGGAGCTGTCCCCATGAGGAGGGGTTCTGACTGGGGAAGCATCGCCCTGCTGGATAAGACCAAAGAGTTCTTCCAGACCTGCGATGTGGAGGGCAAAGGCTTCATCACACGCACCGATATGAGGGTTAGAGGAGGGGGTGATGGGGGGCTTGTTTTGCCTCAGTTTTACACTTATAGTTATAGTCTTAGATGTTATGGATATAGATGTCTATCCCACTGATGCAGCCATGCTTAGATAATCATTTTGACTGAGGGACAATAAGTTTGTTGGGAATTATGTCAAAACCCACTGGGCAAAAACTGATTGAATCAATGTTGTTTCCACATTATTTCAACCAAAATATTCAATGTGATGATGTTGAATCAATGTGGAAAACTGATTGGATTTGAAAAAAGTAATCAACGTAAGGGAATTTTGTAATTCTTTCACCTAATGTTTAACCTTAATCCAATGACATGGTGACATTTTTTGTTGAATTCACGTTAGTTGACACTGGAACCAAATGTAAATGGGAAGTCACTGATTGATTCTGAACGGATAGTCAGTCAGACACACACACACACACACACACACACACACACACACACACACACACACACACACACACACACACACACACACACACACACACACATAAACAACTAAAACGAGTTGAAACAAGTTCATTTTATGGGTTAGGGTGATGATGCTGTCTCTCACAAACAATCAATCAGAGTAGGGCCACAACCATAAGATAACCAGAGGACAGTGTGACATGCAGGAAGTGCTTTGGCCAGGGCTCTCCTCTCTACCTCATTGACCATTCAGAGGTTTTCATGTGGAGAACCTCTCCACCCACTCACTGAATCAGCCACTCACTAGCACGGCACCTTTGATCACTGTGTTCAGGAAGACTGGATGGATTTCTATCAGAAATACGTGTGCACACATACACACACACACACACACACACACACACAATTTTTGTATTTCACTCAAGCACTGTTTTGAAATGAACAAGAGCCTGCCTTTGTTGTTGTCTGGGCTTAGAGGGGATAGTGTTTTGTACATTTTAGGGGAAAGGCTTAAAAAGGCAAACAGAAGAATCACCTAGAAAATTGTAATGTTGACATGTGCATTATCTAAGGATAATGTAAAATGTAAATACCTATTAATGAATACGATCATATGGCCTACACCACCTGTTCCAATATTCTCCCGTCCCTTTTTGCAATCGGGTCTAGCATTGACCACACCACTGGCACTGACCAAATGAAAATCCACAATAATGTTGTAAACTCAGTTAATCACTCCTATTTTCTATTCAATGGCATTCTTTTGCATGTTTTCCTTGACACATTTCTATTCAGAGAGGCAGGACAAGGTCAGGGTGACATTTATTACAGCTGTAGTAGACACATTCAATGCTACTGAGCTGAATATCTTTCTCTTTGGAGGGAAGCATGGAATCTTGGGCTTGTGTGGTGTTACATCTTTAGCAGAAGGAACAACCTTATTTCTTGTGTGTGTGCGTTCCACAGAGGCTTCACAGAGAACTACCCCTCACTGCTGAGGAACTGGAGAATGTCTTTGACTCCCTGGATACTGACCAGAACGGCTACCTCACCCTCGAAGTGTTCTCATCAGGATTCAGTGAGTTCCCTGTTTTTCTCTTTATTGCTCTACATTCAATTTCAATTCAATTAAATATGACTTTATTAATCCCCAATTGGCAATCTGCTGTATATCTCATGGTTTACTGTTGGTTCAATAACTTATGTTTTGAGATCAATGTAGTGAGGGACCACATTCAAATGTGACAAAGACAAGGTATAGAATAATGTATCTCCTAGCTGGCAGGGAGTAGATGCTCACCCAGGTAAGGATAGGTTGTAAAGGATAGGTTGTACTCTGTATAAAATGCACTTACAAATCAAACAAACTTAAAAACTTGAGAGTCTCTTTTCACAACTATCGGAAACTTGATAATCGTGAGTGCTGGGCACTTTCAAAAATGTTAACTGATGTTACGACATCTTGCTGGTGATGCTTATGCTTCCTGCATCCTGGTCTGTCCCCAGGTCAGTTCCTGCACGGCCGGAGGATCTCTGTAGCCGAGGACGCAGCACCCGCCCTCCCCACTTCGAGGAAGCCCTCAGACGCCCTATACCAGAGCCAATGGGACGAGAGGTTAACTGGAGGGGGGGAGGATGACGAGGATGACGAGGATAGTCACTTCTGTATGCTGCTGGAGAGCCTAGGGGCCAGCAACGTATTCCAGGAGTGAGTGGAGTTAACCCCACCTCACATTATTACATATTATACAACGGGTGGGTCTAATCCTGGATGCTGATTGGTTTAAACCGTATTCCAGCCAGAGTCTATTCCACAAGTTACCACCGGCTAAATCTATGACGTTGAAATGCCTATTTACTCTGTTCCATCTCAATGCGCACACCACTGTCTCATCAGCCCAGCCAGGCAATTTATAAACTTGATCTCCACTATAAAAATCATCTAGACATTATCTCCCATTTCTTTTAGACTAGCATTTGGTTTTCAGCAGCGGAGATTTCTATAAACCTTGCTGTCTGTCTCTCCAATATTTGCAACATTGTTTCAATATTGAAATTCAATCTCCAGCTGTCCCATGAAAGTGTTGGGATGAGACAGACAGGCAGACAGCTTTTCTCAGCCATTCGAAATCATGAATCAGCTGGCATCATTTTTATGGATATATACAAAGAAATGTCAATAGAAAACAGATCAAATGAAACAAAATACAGCTAGTTTGCAGTCTTTCCAGCTTCAGTTTGAAGTGATTGTGTTAGCTGTGTTGTTGGCTAGCTCCTCTGAACAACAGTCTCCTGATGAGAGAGCACATTTTCTATGCCAGGTGAAATCGTGCATCATTAGCTCATTGTTATGGATGTCTCAAATAAATGTCACTAGAAAACAGCTTAAGCAAATGCAGCTACTTTGCTGTTATTCTGGCTGCACTGTTTGACGTGACTAAGTTAGCCATAGTTGGCTAACTAGCAAGCAACTCGCGTTCATAGATACAGAACAAAAATACTTAACGACTGGGTCGCGTCTCTGGCAACCGAACCGATAGAACGAACAACCAGCCGGCTTGGGTAGCAACCTTAGATTTGTGTCGGGACTATATCTCGTGGAAGGATGAAATGGTATGAATAAATTAATCAAAATGACGTTCATGAAAATATGTCAATCATTATTTGAATATGTTGGTAAGCCGTTGTATAAAGTGATAATGCCCTCGAAGCCGGTGTTTGGAGGATATATTGGCACCGTTTGCTGGCCCTCGACGAACAACACCCATGCCAATATATCCTCCAAACACCAGCTTCTCGGGCATAATCACTTAACTATATTACTATACAATATTACATATTCAACATTACAATATTGTACCTTGTATGTATTCCCCAAATATCTTTGTTTGGGTTGTTGCCTCTACTTGGAAAGTGTGGGGTCGCACTTGCAACTTGCATGTCATGGCTTTAGCTGGTTCATGGTATACAAAACTGTTTGGGGGCCAACTCTCTACGGTTTTGGAACCCTGTGTCTTTACAGTGATTCCAATGGTTTCTGATATTGTGGAGGCCAACCAGTAAGTTGAATGTGACTGGTCCCTGTAGAGCTTTATCAGAACTCTTACCCTCTGTCTCTCTCTGTCTGCCTGTCTCCCTCTCCTCCAGTCCAGGTGAGGTGCGCAGCTTGTGGGCCCAGCTGAGGAGGGACGAGCCTCACCTCTTGTCCAACTTTGAGGAGTTCCTGGCCAGAGTCACCTTCCAGATTAAAGAGGCCAAAGATGAGAGGAGGGAGATGGAGAGTGCCCTCCAGAGGTTGGAGACCACAAATACTACTAACAAATACCTCCTCTCTGTTGTCTCTGCTACTCCCTGGGCCAGTTTCCCAGACACAGATGAAGCCTAGTCCCAGACTGCAAAGCATTGTCATGGGAGAATCTCTTTTAAAAGTGCTTTTTAGTCCAGGACAAGGCTTGATCTGGTGTCTGGGAAACTGTCCCTTTGGCATTTAGGCATGATTATCTGATCAGTATGTGTGATATCTTCACTGTGACTGTTTAGTGGACTGCAACCACAGCCATTCAAACCACAATACAAACAGCTTGCGGCCTTGTAAATGAATGTCCAATATTTCTACGGTTTCTCGATTGCAGCTCGTCATAGTGTGATTATTAGGTTCGAACAGCAGTCATTGATTCAAAGAACTGACGATAGCTTGTTCTGTTCCCACCCATGTGATAGGGCTATGGTCTATGTTGCTATAGAGGTCTGTTCGTGTACCAGATTGTGGTACAAATAACATTTGATTCATCAGAGGATTCTATCCGATCGAAAGGAGTCAATTTAAAACATGAAAGTTGAAAGCACCGAGTAGTTAATAGCTTCAAATGGTTGATATAGGCCTGCAGTGAATGAAGGCAGCGAGGTTCTAGCAAGTCAACTACTCCAGACTAGTTACATATTAGTTGTTGAACCTGCCGGTGACATGTGCCAACATGTGCGTTTATGTTTCTGCCTTGTGGCTGTAGACTGTAGACTGAATCAATGGCACCGGAGGAGATGGCTGCCGTTTTACGGGCTCCTAACCAATTGCGCTATTGTGTGTGTTTTTTGCCGTTATTTGTAACTTATTTTGTACATAATGTTTCTGCCACCGTCTCTTATGATCGAAAATAGTTTCTGGATATCAGGACAGCGATCACTCACCTCGTACTGGACGAAGATTTTTTTTTTTACGAGTCGGACGCAAAGGATTTACTTCAGACACCCGACAAGGCCCACAACCCTGTCATTCGCAGGAGAAAGAGACGGAGATGAGATATCGGGGACGTAGGTCAGGGTGCCTTGTAAGGATCCGACGGCGAGTGGTTATCTGCCTCTACCATCAGTCCTATTAGCCAACGTACAATCATTGGATAGCAAAATAGACAAGCTACGATCACGAGTATCCTACCAACGGGACATGTAATATCTTATGTTTCACCGAGTCGTGGCTGAACGACAACATGGATAACATACAGCTGGCGGGGTTTACGCTGCATTGGCAAGCTAGAACAGCGGCCTCTGGTAAGACAAGGGGTGGCGGTCTGTGTATATTTGTAAGCAACAGCTGGTGCATAAAATCTAATATTAAGGATGTCTCAAGGTTTAGCTCGCCTGAGGTAGAGTATCTCATGATAAGCTGTAGACCACACTATTTACCAAGAGTTTTCATCTATATTTTTTGTAGCTGTCTATTTACCACCACAAACCGATGCTGGCACTAAAACCGCACTCAATGAGCTGGATAAGGCCATAAGCAAACAGGAAAACGCTCATCCAGAGGCAGTGCTCCTAGTGGCCGGGGACTTTAATGCAGGGAAACCTCATTTCTACCAGCATGTTAAATGTGCAACCAGAGGGGGAAAAAAACTCTAGACCACCTTTAGTCCACACAGAGACGCGTACAAAGCTCTCCCTCGCCCTGCATTTGGCAAATCTGACCATAATTCTATCCTCCTGATTCCTGCGAACAAGCAAAAACTAAAGCAGGAAGCACCAGGTGACTCGGTCAATAAAGAAGTGGTCAGATGACACAGATGCTAAGCTACAGCACTGTTTTGCTAGCACAGACTGGAATATGTTCCGGGATTCTTCCGAGGAGTACACCACATCAGTCACTGGCTTCATCAATAAGTGCATCGATGATGTCGTCCCCACAGTGACCGTACGGACATACCCCAACCAGAAGCCTTGGATTACAGACAACATCCGCACTGAGCTAAAGGGTAGAGCTGCCGCTTTCAAGGAGCGGGACTCTAACCCAGACGCTTATAAGAAATCCCGCTATGCCCTCCGACGAACCATCAAACAGGCAAAGCGTCAATACAGGACTAAGATTGAATCGTACTACACCGGCTCTGACGCTCGTCGGATGTGGCAGGGCTTGAAAACTATTACAGACTACAAAGGGAAGCACAGCCGCGAGCTGCCCAGTGACACAAGACATCCAGACGAGCTAAACCACTTCTATGCTCGCTTCGAGGCAAGCAACACTGGCTTTATCTTGACCAGGTCGCAGTTGTAAATGAGAACTTATTCTCAACTGGCTTACCTGGTTAAATAAAGGGGAAATAAAAATAAAATAAAAACACTGAAGCATGCATGAGAGCAACAGCTGTTCCGGATGACTGTGTGATCACGCTCTCCGTAGCCGATGTGAGTAAGACCTTTAAACAGGTCAACAAGGCCAGACGGATTACTAGGACGTGTACTCGGAGCATGCGCTGAACAACTGGCAAGTGTCTTCACTGACATTTTCAACCTGTCCCTGACTGAGTCTGTAATACCAACATGTTTCAAGCAGACCACCATAGTCCCTGTGCCCAAGAACACTAAGGTAACCTGCCTGAATGACTACAGACCCGTAGCACTCACGTCTGTAGCCATGAAGTGCTTTGAAAGGCTGGTCATGGCTCACATCAACACCATTATCCCAGAAACCCTAGACCCACTCCAATTTGCATACCGCCCCAACAGATCCACAGATGATGCAATCTCTATTGCGCTCCACACTGCCCTTTCCCACCTGGACAAAAGGAACACCTACGTACATCACTGGGGCCAAGCTTCCTGCCATCCAGGACCTCTATACCAGGCGGTGTCAGAGGAAGGCCCTAAACATTGTCAAAGACTCCAGCCACAGATTGTTCTCTCTGCGACTGCACGGCAAGCGGTACCGGAGCACCAAGTCTAGGTCCAAAAGGCTTTTAAACAGCTTCTACCCCCAAGCCATAAGACTCCTGAACAGCTAATCAAATGGATACCCGACCTATTTGTATTGTCCCCCCACCCACCCCCTCTTTTACACTGCTGCTACTCTGTTATCTATACATAGTCAGTTTAACTCTACCTACATGTACATATTACCTGGACTAACTTGTACCCCCTGTATATAGCCTCGCTGCTGTTATTTTACTGCTGCTCTTTAATTATTTGTTATTTCTTTTCATTTAACACTTTTCTTAAAACTGAATTGTTGGTTAAGGGCTTGTAAGTAAGCATTTCACTGTAAGGTCTACACCGGTTGTATTGGGTGCATGTGACAAATAGAATTTGATTAGACACGGAGCTCTGTGTGGGTTTACCATAATGCTATATAGAATGTCCCCCTTATCCCTTTCAAATGACCACTAAGCTCAGGGATCAGATTCTCAGAAGGGAAGTTTTGAAAGAAGGGTCCATAACGCATTGATTGCAAGCCTGAGAAATTGGCTGCCATGTAGGCAGAGATTAGATAATGTTTTGTTCTCCCCCGAAACAACGTGTACTATACTACCTTTGACGATAGACAATGAATAGTCGGGTGGGTATTTGTATTGCTGTGGTCCCTGTTGTGTTCTGTAATAGTATGCATTATTCCCATGGTACCGCTTAAGACAACTTGAGTCCTCTTACTAATTGGTTGCTTAATAAGGTGTCAGAATGTTAAAGGAATGCAAATGCCAAGAGCAGAGTTTTTCCATCTGTATGTACACAGACAGTATACTGGTGCGTGTGCACCGGTCTGTGGAGCTACAGATGGAAAAACACTGCTCTTGGCATTTGCATTCCTTTGCAAGTAAATGTCACGTGGTGAAAACAATGTGACCAGTTCTTTGGATCCGGGTTGAGCAGGCAGAGTAAAGTAGAGGCTGACAACAAAAATAATAGTTTTCAAACATTTAGTAAATTAAGGCACGGTTTCACAAGTTCACCTTTTCAGCGTGGCTCATCTCTGGCCCAGGAACACATTCACAAACTATGCAACATACCAAAACCACAGAGGAAACAAAAATCACATCATCCATCCATCCATCCATCCATCCATCCATCCATCCATCCATCCATCCATCCATCCATCCATCCATCCATCCATCCATCCATCCATCATCATCCACTCCACTCACTCACTCACTCACTCACTCACTCACTCACTCACTCACTCACTCACTCACTCACTCACTCACTCACTCACTCACTCACTCACTCACTCACTCACTCACTCACTCACTCACTCACTCACTCACTCACTCACTCACTCCCAGGAACCACCATACTTCTGACCTACATCACCTCCCGTGGGCAGCTGCCTAGAACACAGGAAGAAACAGGGTTTACATACATGCTAACTGTTCTGTTAATTAGTCAATTGTCCAATGAGAATGCTTGATGAATTAACAGGGGCAATTAGTCACACCTGTGAGGCTGTGA
The DNA here is from genome assembly GCF_964263955.1 of Coregonus lavaretus. NCBI lineage: Eukaryota > Metazoa > Chordata > Actinopteri > Salmoniformes > Salmonidae > Coregonus > Coregonus lavaretus. Next base: position 48,475,185 of record NC_139992.1, on the reverse strand, counting down.
CATAAACAGAATCAACTATAATATCTCTCAAACCTGGCACTTCCAAACAGTATCTGGGTAAGTAGTTATGTAGTTGTTATTAAATCCATTCTTCCCCATACACATACAGGAAAGCAGCTACACATGACAGTGAGATCCGCCGTCTGTATGAAGAAATGGAGCAACAAATGAAAAGTGAGCAGGAACGGCTGCTCCTCCAGGTACATATAGTTCATTAGTTAATTTAAATGACTTGTGACCCTCTCCCAGACCTGGACTGTGTCTCTTAACACCAAACTCTAAACACAACTGCCAGAACCCTACCTACTGTATACCCTTGAGCAAGGCACTCAATGGACTCAATAAGGTTGTATTGTACTGTATTCCTGTTGTTTAAGTTCTCCTATCCTAATGTGCTGTCCCTGTCTCTCCTCTGGTTTCCTTCAGGACTCGGAGCGTCTCCAGTCTCGTAGTCACGACCTGGAGCACCAGCTGTCCAGTAAGGAGAGAGACCTGGAGCAGCTCTTCCAGAAACAGAGGAGGGTGAGTGACTGAGGTGCCTCCTCTCCTGTAACTCTCCAGGAGGAGGGTTGGCCACCTCTGACCTCCTGCAGGGCTCATCCCCAGCATGATTTCAGTCTTTGTGTGTTTTCAGTGCAGAAAAAGGAGAGAAGACAAAGAAGATATGACTAGAACAGAATAGAACAGAACAGAATACTTTAATATTCCATAAAATTTGCTTTGAAACAAAGCAAGTAGACAAGGAGAGGAAGTAACTTGTCTGTTGAGATGCCCCCCGTCATGACTCCCTAACAATGTTGCCTTTTGACCCCCCAGTTGGAGCTCCAGTGTCGCGACCTGAGCAGTGAGCAGCAGGAGAGCCGGGTGGAGAACGTCAAGCTGAAGATGACCAACGAGGAGCTTAGCAGAGAGCTGGAGAGCACCTGTCAAGAACTGTCCCTGGCCCAGGAACAACTGACCATGCTGCAGGACCAGGCTGCCCGCCTGCACCAGGAGAGAGACATGTGGGTTAATATTACCACTAGATATAATGACCAAAAACAAACACATTCACACTCACTCACCTAGGCATCGCACTTCCACAAACATTCCATCAGTGGCTATAGCATGTCACTCCTAGTACAGGTACTATTCACTAGATTACTGTCTAGGTGTGGTTCAGTGAGCTTTGGTGACTGTGTCTCTCTCTGCTCAGGGAAATGTACAGAGTCACTGAGGGACTACAGAGAGAGAAACAGAGCCTGATGAAACAACTAGATCTTCTCAGGTAAATTACACACACACACACACCTAGGCACAGACGCACGCACACAGTATTCCTGTCATACATGCATTTGACAGTTTATATTGTTTTCTGTTTTCTATCCAGAGAGATGAACAAACATTTAAAAGACGAGCGAGACATATGCTGTGCTGTGGTGAGTTCTCGAATCTTGATGTTTGACTGTTTTCTTTGTGGTGATATTGTGGACATTGACAATTATATTTATTCTATTTCAGTCTATTGTATCCTCTTTGCTCTACAGAACCCCAGGAACTCCCTCAAACAGAAGCAGAAGCAGAGAGCAGGCTTGGTCAATCTGTTTGCAGACACCAGCCAGCAGCCGGTTAAAAGGTGAGGTCATTTCCTTTTAGAAGTGCCCTGAACATAATCAACCAGTCTTGTCATGTGTGACAGGATAATGATTTTATGTCCGTCAGTAACGTGATTTAAATCAACATTGGATTAAAGAGGAGACACGGAGGATGTGAAATCAAAAAAAGTGTTGTTGAGTCCAAAGCACCCAATTGGTCAATTTAATGTAAGGTACTTTACAGTATAAGGAGTGTATTTTCATTATAATATACTAACGATATATTTGAAATGGAGAGGCTGCTGGGCTGCTCATGAAAGTAATAGCAGCACCCAGAATCAATTTGAGTTGCCATTTAATGATAATGGTCTGTAACGAGAGACTAACATGAAAGTGCCTTGGACTCATTTGATACTTGGCAACATGGGACTCAGAAACACTCATTTTGATCCAACATCCTCTGTTTCTTCCTCTTGTCTCCAAAGAGCCTCACTCTTCACCCGGGGTTCCTATGAGTTCCTTGACGCGCTGCCCATAGAACACCTTCAAATCTCTTTTGTCTCCTCCCCATCCTCATCTAGTGAGGACGATATGGACGCCGCTTGTCCAGCACGTTCGCCGAAAACCAACTACGGCCTGGCCAACGGCTACCACGACTCCAACACCTGGTCCCCGACCCAGGTGGCTGATGGGAAGGTGGAGACGGTGGTTGAGGTGGAGGTGCAGGGGGTGAGGGTGAAGGAGAGGATCTCCAAGTTCGAGTCAGAGAAGACCCTCGCCCCCACCCAGGAAGAAAGGGAGAGGGAGAGGCATACAGAGTACCAGAGTAAGCCGGAGGTAGGGGGCGACGGGCTGGACGGTCCCCCAGACGGGTGGCCTCTCCGTCGGGTTATCTCCATTGAGGAGGACCACCTCCCCCACCTGCTTCACGGAGGGCCCCAGCCCCTGCTGCACCAGCTCAGTGAGCAAGACGACGACGAGGAAGAGGAGAAAGAGAAGGAAGATCTGGAGAGTGGTGTCCTCTTCGCCCCTGTTCCTCTACCCGTCCCGGTCACGACAGTGTCCCCCTCCAAACACAGAGGTCGTTTCAGCAAAATCAGAAACGCCCCCTCGTCACCTCGAGGACAGCCTGTCGGCAAGGAGACCCAACATGTGAATAAATCTCTATTCATGTATTGTATTTTAATTCATTTTGTGGATTGACTGAGTTAAAATGAAGTTGACCCCAATCTTGCAAGGGGTGGAAGACCCTGCTGTAGTAGGACTACCTAATAAGATCTGTCGTCATTGCGTTAAGCGTCAAAACTAGAACCCCTCATCTGAGCGATCAACAACATAGCCAAAGAAGCCCTTCAATATGCAATCAATTGAAAATGAATATAATTCTGAATAACTCTTTCTCTGCCTATTCCTCCAGAGGGTGAAGGAGGGGGCGGTGCCTGCCCCTGACCGCCTGTTTAAGGTGGTGCTGGTGGGCAACTCCAGCGTGGGCAAGACTTCCCTGCTGCGCACCTTCTGTGACGGCCGCTTCCACCACTCCACCTCCCCTACTGTGGGTGAGAACCGACAACACAGCAGCACACTTCAACCTCCTGCTCACTACAGCATGCTGCCTCATAACATTACTGTATACCACGGGTGTCACAGGCCTTTGTGTGTGTGTTAATATGGTGGCAGTGGTCGTTTGTGCATTCACTGTGTGTGTGTGTGCACATTCTTATGTGTGTGAGTAACTATCAGAAGATTGAAGGGCAAAGCGGCATCACATGAAAGGGCTCGTAAAGTCACACTCCCTGTCTGTGAACCCCCGGTACACGTTGTACCACCGCAGATTATGTCACATCGAATCAAGTTAATTCTCCTCTTAATCCCCTTGGTTCCCCCTTTATAGGATAGCTTGTTTAATTTCACCGCTTTGATATGAGTGGAACTGTGAAAGACAGTTACCCTAACACCAAGCTTGATGAATAGCTCAACTACCCCCTCTAGTGTTTATTCATGAAATGAAGTAATGCTACAGGATACAGTGAGGGGAAAAAAGTATTTGATCCCCTGCTGATTTTGTACGTTTGCCCACTGACAAAGACATGATCAGTCTAATTTTAATGGTAGGTTTATTTGAACAGTGAGAGACAGAATAACAACAAAAACATCCAGAGAAACGCATGTCAAAAATGTTATAAATTGATTTGCATTTTAATGAGGGAAATAAGTATTTGACCCCTCTGCAAAACATGACTTAGGACTTGGGGCCAAAACCCTTGTTGGCAATCACAGAGGTCAGACGTTCCTTGTAGTTGGCCACCAGGTTTGCACACATCTCAGGAGGGATATTGTTCCACTCCTCTTTGCAGATCTTCTCCAAGTCATAAAGGTTTCAAGCCTGACGTTTGGCAACTCGAACCTTCAGCTCCCTCCACAGATTTTCTATGGGATTAAGGTCTGGAGACTGGCTAGGCCACTCCAGGACCTTAATGTGCTTCTTCTTGAGCCACTCCTTTGTTGCCTTGGCCGTGTGTTTTGGGTCATTGTCATGCTGGAATACCCATCCATGACCCATTTTCAATGCCCTGGCTGAGGGAAGGAGGTTCTCACCCAAAATTTGACAGTACATGGCCCCGTCCATCGTCCCTTTGATGCGGTGAAGTTGTCCTGTCCCCTTAGCAGAAAAACATCCCCAAAGCATAATGTTTCCACCTCCATGTTTGACGGTGGGGATGTTGTTCTTGGGGTCATAGGCAGCATTTCTCTTCCTCCAAACACGGTGAGTTGAGTTGATGCCAACGAGCTCGATTTTGGTCTCATCTTACCACAACACTTTCACCCAGTTCTCCTCTGAATCATTCAGATGTTCATTGGCAAACTTCAGACGGTCTTGTATATGTGCTTTCTTGAGCAGGGGGACCTTGCGGGCGCTGCAGGATTTCAGTCCTTCACGGCGTAGTGTGTTACCAATTGTTTTCTTGGTGACTATGGTCCCAGCTGCCTTGAGATCATTGACAAGATCCTCCCGTGTAGTTCTGGGCTGATTCCTCACCGTTCTCATGATCATTGCAACTCCACGAGGTGAGATCTTGCATGGGGCCCCAGGCTGAGGGAGATTGACAGTTCTTTTGTGTTTCTTCCATTTACAAATAGTCACACCAACTGTTGTCACCTTCTCACCAAGCTGCTTAGCGATGGTCTTGTAGCCCATTCCAGCCTTGTGTAGGTCTACAATCTTGTCCCTGACATCCTTGGAGAGCTCTTTGGTCTTGGCCATGGTGGAGAGTTTGGAATCTGATTGATTGCTTCTGTGGACAGGTGTCTTTTATACAGGTAACAAGCTGAGATTAGGAGCACTCCTTTTAAGAGTGTGCTCCTAATCTTAGCTCGTTACCTGTATAAAAGACACCTGGGAGCCAGAAATCTTTCTGATTGAGAGGGGGTCAAATACTTATTTCCCTCATTAAAATGCAAATCAATTTATAACATTTTTGACATGTGTTTTTCTGGATTTATTTGTTGTTATTCTGTCTCTCACTGTTCAAATAAACCTACCATTAAAATTATAGACTGATCATTTCTTTGTCAGTGGGCAAACGTACAAAATCAGCAGGGGATCAAATACTTTTTTCCCTCACTGTATTATTGCTGTACTGTATATTCCTCTTAGTACCTTAATAACCAGTCTGAGGGCTGTTCCTGATAGGTATTGACTACAGTGTGAAGACTCTAACGTTGGACAACACTCAGGTAGCCATGCAGCTGTGGGACACGGCCGGGCAGGAGAGGTGAGTGGCCATGGACCAGTGAAAATAGTATTGCCAAAACCTCACCAATAGATACCAATAGCTAAGAAACAATGTGTTATTTTTGCCTGGGTGCTAGTCTGAGAATGTGACTTTGATGACGACAAAAAAGCAAAGTTCTCAGGTTGACATTTAGCACTTTGGCAAAATAAACAGGGTTCCATTTTGTCCAGTTGTGACTTTTCTCTGTTGGCTACAGATACCGTAGCATCACCAAGCAGTTCTTCCGTAAGGCGGACGGCGTGGTGGTCATGTACGACGTCACGGTGCTGGACAGCTTCAAGGCCGTGCGACCCTGGTTCATCAACGTCCAGGTCAGATCACCTTAGACATTTGGCCAGGCAGGACATGACAAATAATAATGTCTGTTCAAAACAGTTTATTTCTATCTGACCGTTTTAAGCAGACCCCTAACCTTTCATTGACCCCTGACCTCTGTTTTCCCAGGAAGCTGCGGGAGAGGGCATTCCCATCCTGCTCCTGGGCAACAAGATGGACGCGACGTCTGAGAGGAAGGTACCACTCAAAGATGCAGAGAATCTGGCCAATGTGAGTTCTCCATTTAGGAAATTGAGTTTAGGTAGTCATAAGTGTCATCCTATAGCATGCTATGACATTAATCTCAAGAACTGAACAACCAACACAAAGAGTGAGGGAAATCTGTTCACTGTCTATAAATATGGATGAGACCTCGCATAGCTGTCACTATTGCCATCTGTAGGTCTACAGATGCCATATCCTGCACAGCAGGAAATGCAAACTTGTAGTGTATTCAAGGTTTAAAAAGGCTTCTAAAGTTTGTAATTTCCACGTAAAAATGTCAGACTTGCTAGCAGCATACCACCCTGCATCCTACTGCTGGCTTGCCTCTGTAGTTAAGCAGGGTCGGTCCTGGTCAGTCCCTGGATGTGAGTCCACATGCTGCTGGAAGTGGTGTTGGAGGGCCAGTAGGAGGCACTCTTTCCTCTGGTCTAAAACAAATATCCCAATGCCCCAGGGCAGTGATTGGGGACATTGCCCTGTGTAGAGTGCTGTCTTTCGGATGGGACGTTAAAATGGGTGTCCTGACTCTCTGTGGTCACTAAAGATCCCAGGGCACTTATCGTAAGAGTAGGGGTGTTAACCTGACTAAATTCCCAATCTGGCCCTCGTACCATCATGGCCACCTAATCATCCCCAGCTTCCAATTGGCTCATTCATCCCCCCTCCTCTCCCCTGTAACTATTCCCCAGGTCGTTGCTGTAAATGAGAAGGTGTTGTCAGTCAACTTACCTGGTAAATTAAAATTATGAAAAATATCAACCCCTAAAAAAAATGTCAATTTAATTAGAATCAAAATAATAATTCACATTTCCTGTTGCTGTAGGATTATTTTCCAACCTGGTTCAAATGAACATCCTACAATTGTAGCTAAGTGACAACCAGTGACCTGAGTCTCTTCTCTCCTGTAGGACACCCGTGTGATATTCTACGAGGTCAGTGCTTACACCGGCTACAACGTGACAGAGGCCATGGTCCACCTGGCCAGGTAAGGGAGGAAGAGAGACAACCCCTAGGTATCGAGATCTGAATTAATTGGTATAAGCTATGTTAATGTTCCCACCTCGCCCTCTGATAAATTAGAATAGGAGTTTTGTATGGCTGTCATTCCCATTTTTGAATCCTTTCAAATGAACTCAAATCTCCAGAGGGTAGGGGTTAGGGGTTGATCTCCAGAGGGTAGGGGTTAGGGGTTGATCTCCAGAGGTTAGGGGTTGATCTCCAGAGGGTAGGGGTTAGGGGTTGATCTCCAGAGGGTAGGGGTTGATCTCCAGAGGGTAGGGGTTAGGGTTTGATTTCGGGACTGTGTGTGACATGTCAATGCATCTGTCTGTGTGTCCAGAGTACTGAAAGAGCAGGAGGATCGGGTGAGAGACACTGTTGTCTTACTGGAGGCTCTGCCTATCAAGAAGAAAGCCTGCTGCAAGTAAAGACACTCAGAGAGAGAGAACTCCTGATAACAAGTGAAGGAACTGGATGGATAGTTGATTTAGCTCTAGTCTACATTACAACAATTTTTCAGTTTTGTTATTTGGACCTCCTGACTGTTATGAGTAGAAGAAATGTGTTCTACTGTAGAAGTAATGGTACATTTTGTCAATTACAAAAGAATTTATGTAAATAAGAGCTTGATTAAGTTAATGTTCATTAGTCTGTCACACCATAAGCACAACAAAATAATACAAAATACTGAAGTGAAATCTAATTAAATATTTGATTTTTTCCCAATAATTCAAAGTAATTGTTCTTTATTTGTTCAACACCCCCACACCACAGATGGAAGACATATAGAGACATTTCTCACAGGTTTCTATCATTAAACATGTTCAATATTTCCTTATTCTGGCACCATAGCAATTGTGAATATCTCACATGATCAAATCATGATACCTGAAATCAACCAAGAACAAAAAGCTAAACATGCAAATAACTTACCAGTACTGAATACCAACAAAATATACCTAACTTAACAACTTGGACAAACACTGAATGACTTTCCTGTTACAAACTCGTAGGTTCTGCATTTGTTGAACTTAGAAAGACATCAGAGAAACAGAGGTGTAGTGTCTGTCTTGTCCTTGATAAAATACATGCTCTGAGTTTGTCCTTAAAGTGCCTCTGGACCAGCATCAAATCCCTTTAATTTATTTAGATCTAGTACTAATAACACTAAAACTTAACCTGAATAAAATAAAAAATCAAGTTCATCAGGGATATTACATTCTTAGGGCAGCTTAAAAAATGTGGCAGGTGATGGCGCTATTGCTTCGAAATGGCTTGTTCTTATGACGTCACTTAAGTGCTGGAACACTGTCATCCAATCAGATGCATATTGTGTCCCCCTCGGGCCAATAGGAGGGCCTGTTGGAGATCCTGTGCCCTCCCTCGCTCAAGATGTGTCCAATAGGGGGCTGAAGAGGGTGATATATCCCTTTACTGGTCAACTAGCGCATCTTGTAGTCGTGGGAAATGGCCGCATCGCACAGCTGTCCTTTGAAGTCCAACTCAAAGGTGAACTCCAGGTCCCGCTGGAATACAAGAGAAGACTTCAGTCCACCTATAACCATTTGACAGTATCGTGCCGACCCCAACCATAGGTGCTGCCTCTGGTATTTTATTTTTACATTGTCCTCCTACAGTTTCAGAACTATGGATGTGTAACCAGGCCAGCACAGTACAACTCGGCTTGGCTTAGTAGTGTGAAAAGCGTATTTGAGATGGACACAACAGTTGGGATATTTAGCCCTTTTTGAATGCTTCGAAAATAAATCCTTCTTTCCACCCTCCTTTTTAAGGTAGTCACTGAAATATATGAGGTTGGATAAGTGATGGCAAGTTTCCCACTGTATTACTTTCACCAATCCAACCCTCTCCGATCTGTGATGCCTTCAAGTAAGGGAAGAAGGGAGGATGCATTTGTAGAGTATGAAAATGTATGCACTCACTAACTGTAAGTCGCTCTGGATAAGAGCGTCTGCTAAATGACTAAAATGTAGAGTGTTAACAGTTCAAATCAGTGGGTGGTGGAGCAACATGAGGGTGGCTTTGTGGTGTCTGAGCTAATACTCCTATAGGGCTTCACTCCTTGACATAGTCAGAGATCATGTTAAAGACCTGACATCTATAGTCAGTAGGCGCTGGCTGGACTACAGAAACCCCCCCTAAAAACACCATTTTATTCTATGCTGGCCTGGTGTGAGCTGTAGTTCTAGTACAGAGTAGCTCTGCTCTCACCACGTTCTTTTCGTTGGGCCTGACGGCGATGCTGCCCAGTATCTCCTCTCCCTTCCTCACAGTCAGGTAGTCCTCCAGGTAAAACACTGTCTGCTTCCAGTGGGTACTGGCGGCTTCAGGAGCTGGCCATGGAAGAGGGGGGGGGAATAGGAGGAGGGGAACAAGAGAGAGGAGGGGGAGATGGAAGAGAGGGGGAGGAATAGGAGGAGGGGAACAAGAGATAGGAGGGGGAGGGGAACGAGAGGAGGAGGCGGAGATGGAGCGAGGATTAGGAGAAAATGAATACGGTATTGAGAGACAGGGAAGATCTCAATTGCATACTCCTCGTGCCCTCTCTCCTCGTCTCCTTCTCAACACCCATTGGATAAGAAAGCCAGAGGTCCCTCCCCTCTGACCTTCTCCTCCAATGGGTTTTGAGAAGGAGAGACGCGAAGAGTATGCAATTGAGATCTTCACAGCGATGGTGGAGAGTGAAATAATCAGGAGAGGGAGAGACAGAAAAAGTACCATTGGTCTGTATTTTTTACCTGTGCAGCTTCACTTAGGACCACTAGAGGGGGGTCAAGAGCTGAGATAACCCGAGTCAACTTGTCATTATAGGAAACAGCAAAGGATGCCATTACTACATGCTTTTATGTCTAGCAGTACCTTTTGATCATCAGCCTCAAACCTACACCTCACAATAATATCACCCTGCCCTTGTCAAAACCTTGAAGAATTAGAATGCAAAAAATGTGCTGTGCTTCCACAATCTTCCAAACAAAACCAAAGGATCACTGCCACAGAGCCAAGAATCTCTGCAACTACAGGTATGAGAACAGGTTTTCACCCTGACTTATTTGTACAAGTGCTACAATTGACTGATTTACACAAAATGATTGATGTCTGTTTGAAATGACAACTTTCCATTGTTGCATAACCTGGACAGGACCCATAAACTGAACACAGTGGTTCTCTCCCTGTAAAATATCTGGTTCGAGACCTTATAACAACACAAGTGGCTTGTGTGGAAGACATGTAACCTATATTGTCATACACCTCATTTCAAAGGACCTAGCGTTTAGTGTACGTGAATGTGGTCACATCGCGGTCGTGTTCATTAGTGCACACCGTAGCAAAACGTTTTTGCAAGGGAAAACAAAAGTAGGTCTTTCTTATTGGACTAGTTCAGGTAGTCCTTTCCTGTTTCAGTCTGTTTTCTGCTTCTTGGTGCCAAATGAACACAACCCATATGTGCGTGGTGAGGTGAGATCTAACCGGTAGAGAAGCCAGTCTTCTTATGACACTTGGTGAACTCGATGTTGAAGTAGGTGACCATGGCGTGGACATAGTCGTTCCTCTGGATCTGCAGGCAGAAGGCTGTGGTGAAAGACAGGTCCTCAGGCTTCACCGTGTAGATGTCCACTTCCTGGGTCATAGGTTACATGGGAAATATGGTACAGGGGGACATACATCGGAAGAAAGATATCTCTCTCACACACACTTCTCCTTTCTCCTCTATTTCTGTATATCTCTCTCAATCTCTCTCTCTCTCTCTCCTTACATCTATCACTCTCTCATACATAGAAGCACTGTCAGACATACACAAATGCACATGTCTCTCAAACACACGTCTTTGGCTCCGTTCTGCCTCTTTAACCTAATTTTCTATGGGATGATATTAGATTGTTGAGAAGCTCCATGACTTGCTTTCTGATCCAGTGCTTTTTGCTCTCTCTCTCTCTCTCGCTCTCTCTCTCTCTCTCTCTCTCTCTCTCTCTCTCTCTCCCCCCCTCTCTCTCTCTCCCCCCTCTCTCTCTCTCTCTCTCCCCCCCTCTCTCTCTCTCTCTCTCTCTCTCTCTGTCTGCAGTATTTTCTTCCCTGTCAGTGAATAGATTTCTCTGCTGTGTGTCAGGAGCTCTAATGTATTCTGTCACACTAGAGCACTTTAGGCTTGTAACTGGAAATGGAATCCACACCCTGTCCCTGACTAAGCTCTCCTTCCATTTTTGTGTTCAACTCTTTATTTCATTAAATTCCACCCAATATGTTTGCTTGTTCATTCATTCATTAATTTATTCAATCCAGTCAGTCAGTGAGTCAATCATCTGTTTTATTCCTTAATTCCTTCATCTGTTCAATTCATCCATCATCCTTTCATTCATACGCCCTAGAAAGCATTGCACCTCTCAGCATCAAATACTTTCCTCCTCAAGATAATTCACACAGCATCTCATATCATGCGTCACACACTGAAATGGAGGATATATTCTCCTCATAATTTTCTCTCTTTTGGATGATTGTTGTGACATTGGACAAACAGACAGGCCGTCATTGGACAGGACATCAGTGTTAAATCCCAATCTGTCACACAGACCCGGGAGTGCCAGGCCTATTTATGGCCCAGGTACGGTGGCTGGCATGGGTCACACTGTGAAATCTGTACAGTCTAGACACATTCATTAACATGCAAATCACAGACAGGGACACGGAACCCATTTTGGGCTCATCATAATTCTTGGTGACACTTGGATTTTGAATGCAATAAATAATAACAAGTGTGTATATTATGCAAATTGGAAAATATTTCTTTGCATATCCCAACGAGAGTGGGGTCACGGCCAGCCATTATCAACGGCGACCCTGGAGTAATTAGGGTTAAGTGCCTTGCTCAAGGGCACATCGACCGATTTTTCACCTTGTTGGCTCAGGGATTCAAACTACCAACCTTTCGGTTACTAGCACAACGCTCTAACCGCTAGGCTACCTGCCGCCCTTTTTGGAACTGGCTGTGAATTGTGGGAAGGTTGGCCAGTGTCTCATAACAGAATATCTATATTACAATGGCATCCCTGTTTATCAGATGAGTACATTCACTCATGACTTGTACACTCTGTGCCTCAAGTGGTGCTCATTGTGGACAGACACACACACACACTAACCTTGACTAGGCAGGAGTTGGTCACCACCTGTTTGGGGTCCACCACGTCCACCAGGGGCTCTCTCATGGCCACGTTACGGATGCAGGTCATGTCAAAACCGTACACGTTCTCCCACCCTGGACACACACACACACACACACACACTCAGATATGAGTAAATCTGGTACACTCTTTGTCTGAAGTGGTGGTCATCACACAGACTCTCTCTCTCAGTGGTGGTCATCACACAGACTCTTTCTCTCAGTGGTGGTCATCACACATACTCTCTCTCTCAGTGGTGGTCATCACACAGACTCTCTCTCAGTGGTGGTCATCACACAGACTCTCTCTCAGTGGTGGTCATCACACAGACTCTCTCTCTCTCAGTGGTGGTCATCACACAGACTCTCTCTCTCTCAGTGGTGGTCATCACACAGACTCTCTCTCTCTCTCGGTGGTGGTCATCACACAGACTCTCTCTCTCTCTCAGTGGTGGTCATCACACAGACTCTCTCTCTCAGTGGTGGTCATCACACAGACTCTCTCTCTCTCTCTCAGTGGTGGTCATCACACAGACTCTCTCTCTCTCTCTCAGTGGTGGTCATGACACAGACTCGCTCTCTCAGTGGTGGTCATCACACAGACTCTCTCTCTCAGTGGTGGTCAACACACAGACTCTCTCTCTCAGTGGTGGTCATCACACAGACTCTCTCTCGCTCTCTCTCTCTCTCTCGGTGGTGGTCATCACACAGACTCTCTCTCTCTCTCAGTGGTGGTCATCACACAGACTCTCTCTCTCAGTGGTGGTCATCACACAGACTCTCTCTCTCTCTCAGTGGTGGTCATCACACAGACTCTCTCTCTCAGTGGTGGTCATCACACAGACTCTCTCTCTCTCTCTGTGGTGGTCATCACACAGACTCTCTCTCTCTCTCTCTCTCTCTCAGTGGTGGTCATCACACAGACTCTCTCTCTCAGTGGTGGTCATCACACAGACTCTCTCTCTCAGTGGTGGTCATCACACAGACTCTCTCTCTCTCAGTGGTGGTCATCACACAGACTCTCTCTCTCTCTCTCAGTGGTGGTCTTCACACAGACTCTCTCTCTCTCTCAGTGGTGGTCATCACACAGACTCTCTCTCTCTCTCTCTCAGTGGTGGTCATCACACAGACTCTCTCTCTCTCTCTCAGTGGTGGTCATGACACAGACTCGCTCTCTCTCTCAGTGGTGGTCATCACACAGACTCTCTCTCTCAGTGGTGGTCAACACACAGACTCTCTCTCTCAGTGGTGGTCATCACACAGACTCTCTCTCTCTCTCTCTCTCTCTCGGTGGTGGTCATCACACAGACTCTCTCTCTCTCTCAGTGGTGGTCATCACACAGACTCTCTCTCTCAGTGGTGGTCATCACACAGACTCTCTCTCTCAGTGGTGGTCATCACACAGACTCTCTCTCTCAGTGGTGGTCATCACACATACTCTCTCTCTCTCTCTCTCTCTCAGTGGTGGTCATCACACATACTCTCTCTCTCTCTCTCTCTCTCTCTCTCTCTCTCTCTCTCTCTCTCTCAGTGGTGGTCATCACACAGACTCTCTCTCTCTCTCTCTCTCTCTCAGTGGTGGTCATCACACAGACTCTCTCTCTCTCAGTGGTGGTCATCACACAGACTCTCTCTCTCTCTCTCTCTCAGTGGTGGTCATCACACAGACTCTCTCTCTCTCAGTGGTGGTCATCACACAGACTCTCTCTCTCTCAGTGGTGGTCATCACACAGACTCTCTCTCTCTCTCTCTCTCAGTGGTGGTCATCACACAGACTCTCTCTCTCTCAGTGGTGGTCATCACACAGACTCTCTCTCTCAGTGGTGGTCATCACACAGACTCTCTCTCTCTCTCTCTCTCAGTGGTGGTCATCACACAGACTCTCTCTCTCTCAGTGGTGGTCATCACACAGACTCTCTCTCTCTCAGTGGTGGTCATCACACAGACTCTCTCTCTCTAAGTGGTGGACATTGAACACTATGTTACTGGCACTGTGTTGGGTTGGAAGAGTGTCTCAAGTTTTAGATTGAGATGAAACTGTGTTATTCTCTATTTGCCGCCTAGGATCGATAACAACCCTCAGGAACAGGGAAAATATAACACAGGTCTACAGTTGCCAAAAACGTGGTCTCAGTCCTTCCACCCTCCCTTAGTATGTCTATCTAGTGTTCCTTTAGTGAGAGACAGGGGCCTTAAATACTCTTCCACTATGTCTGTCAGCCTGTATTATAGGTCTACTTCAGCTAGGCTTGAGAACAGAGCAGACAGGCTCTCCCTCTCCTCCATCCCTCCTCTACACAGCTCTCTGTAGTCTAACCCAGAGGCTGGAGGAGAGAGCCCACTGGAAGAGGGAGAGGGTAAGATACCTCCAGCATACATACAGTATACACACAGTAGCTAAGAAATGGAGATGGAAGGACGTTCTCACAGTGTATCTTGAAGTCCTTGTACTGCCTGTCCTCGATGGCCACCACATACAGGGCAGCCCTGTCAGGAAACATCAGCCCTCCAGGCTTCTGAATGTGAGAGGAGACAACAACATACATTTAGTTGAGATACACCTCATAGAGAATAGAGGCATCCTACAGTCACATGCATTGTCTGCACACCTGGCATCCTGTATGTACCGTTAGCTCATACCCGGTCTAAAACCCTGAAGCAGCAACACTGGTTAGAAACCAGATCGTCCTCTCACTGGGCGCTATAAGCAGGACCAGTCAGTATGTGGATACACACACACACACATGCACGCATGTAAAGGTGTAGGATCTTAATTTGATCTATATTGTCACAGCAACATTATCCTGCAGCAACAGGATTTGAACGTTTAGTCCATAATGTTGCTTGATTGGTGGTTAGGCTAATAGCTGGCCAAAAGTAAGTTACGTGAAAAGTGCAATACTGTTAATATAATATATAATATAACCAGGAAAATTCTCAGCAACAAAAGAGTGACCAAATTTAGATCATACACCTGTATACTCTCTCTCTCTCGCTCTCTCTCTCACTCACACACATACACAAAAACAAACACACACACTTACTAGCCATTTGTCCCTGGCGAAGATGACCGTATTGAGCATAGACTCGTAGAAGAGACAGTAGCCCATCCACTCTGAGATGATGATGTCTACTTTCTCCACTGGCAGTTCCACCTCCTCCACCTTCCCCTTGAAGATGGTGATGACTGAAGGACAGGACACAGAATGTCACTCACAACACAAAACTCTACTACACTAAACACTCCACTCCTCTAAACACTCCACTACACCAAACACTCCACTACACTAAACACTCCACTAGACCAAACACTCCACTACACTAAACACTCCACTAGACCAAACACTCCACTAGACCAAACACTCCACTAGACCAAACACTCCACTAGACCAAACACTCCACTAGACCAAACACTCCACTAGACCAAACACTCCACTAGACCAAACACTCCACTAGACTAAACACTCCACTAGACCAAACACTCCACTAGACCAAACACTCCACTAGACCAAACACTCCACTAGACCAAACACTCCACTAGACCAAACACTCCACTAGACCAAACACTCCACTAGACCAAACACTCCACTAGACCAAACACTCCACTACACTAAACACTCCACTACACCAAACACTCCACTACACTAAACACTACACTACACTAAACACTACACTACACTAAACACTCCACTACACTAAACACTCCACTACACCAAACACTCCACTACACCAAACACTCCGCTCCACTAAACACTCCACTACACTAAACACTCCACTACACCAAACACTCCACTACACCAAACACTCCGCTCCACTAAACACTCCACTACACTAAACACTCCACTACACCAAACACTCCGCTCCACTAAACACTACACTACACTAAACACTCCTCTGGGTCATTCAATTATAACTCCATCTGTGGAGTTCCATCAAGGTGACATTTCAGAGTGATGATCAGCGGCATACAGCTCATTTTGATTGATGTCTCAGTTTAGGGATGTTTTGTTTGGGAGCAGAGCTGCCAGACAGAGCTGCCAACCAGAGTCCAGGGTAAAGATGTCTGTCTGAATAGCTCTCTCTCTCCCCACCCCCCCTCCCTCTCTCTCTCTCTCCCTCTCTCTCTCTCTCCTCTCTCTGTCTCTCTCTCTCCTCCATCTCTCTCTCTCCCTCTCCCTCTCTCTCTCTCTCCTCCCTCTCTCTCTCCCCCCTCCCTCTCCCCCTCTCTCTCTCTCCTCTCTCTGTCTCTTTCATTGATACTTTATCAATGTTAATATATTATGTTATCTCTCAGTAAGCCAGCTGTCTCCCCCACTGCGCCCATATAGTCCTAATGATCAATAGAACATGAGTAGCTTGTTACGTGTACCATGTTATGGGTACAAGTTGCCTTTAGACACAGTTATAGAATCAGTTTATCCTCCCCAAATCTTTGTCGCTTGACTAGTTAACTCGTAACATGTAACTTTGACAGGATATAGCTATGTCGGCTACCCTGTGTGAACCTATATAGATGATTGATTTGTAGTGTATCTCTTACCATTGTGTAGGTGGTTGGACTTGATGATCTTCTCAGAATACTCTGATATACTGGAACACTCAATCTGGGGCACATAACAAGAGGGAACACACAGGTTTGATGAATGTCAGTAGGTTTATACTGCTCCTGTGCTTTATTCAGCGGAGAAATGCTGTGCACATCACCTACATACTCGTTGATGAATGTTAGGTCTGACATTAGTTCTACAGGTACGGACACACACACACACATACACTCACACACACAAGGGCACCCACTGCAATCATTGCTGCTTTACCACTCATCCTAGATCCAATCTCCACTTTATCAAGATCATTATTCATGTACCATTTTCCTCTCTCATCAATGAGTGTTATATATGATTAATATGGTGAGGGAAATGTGAGGGCTGATAATGTATTTCCTGTGAATGAGACTTCAAGCCGTGCCCTGTGGGAATCGCAGTTCTCCCAAATGACACCCGACCTATTCACTATAGTGCACTACTTTTGACCAGAGCCCTATGGACCCTTGTCAAAAGTAGTGCGCTATATAGGGAATAAGGTGCCATTTGGGTGTCACACCCTGGCTCTGGGACTCTATATGTTGAGCCAGGGTGTGTTCATTCTATGTGTTTAATTCTATGTTGGTAATTCTGTTGTGTTTATTTCTATGTTGGCTAGAGTGACTCCCAATCAGAGGCAACGAGTGTCAGCTGTCGTTGGTTGTCTCTGATTGGGAGCCATATTTATACTGTCTATTTTTCCTTTGTGTTTGTGGGTTCTTGTTCCATGTTCGGTCATTGTTACCGTGGACTTCACGAGTCGTTTCTTGTTTTGTTGATTGTGTTCTATTATCACTAAAGATAATAAAGTTAAACATGTTCGTTCATCACGCTGCGCCTTGGTCTGTTCATTACGACGATCGTGACAGAAGAACCCACCATGCAACGACCAAGCAGCGTGTCCAGGGGCAGCTCTTGGGCTGGACATGGGAGGAAGCGTCGGGAGAAGAGACGGTGGAGGCGCGCCGTAGAGAGGAGCAGCGGCGCCAAACGGGTCAACGTCGGACAGGCGAGAGGCAACCCCAGAAATTTTTTAGGGGGGGGCACACGGCATGGACGACGGGGCTGACGGAGGCAGAAAAGGGGCGGATTCAGAAGGCCACCAGGTTACGGATACACCGCCCTGTACGTCCTGTGCGGATGCCTCACACAGAGTGTGTGAGGGTAGGCATTCAGCCAGGACGGGTTGTGGCCGCTCTTCACTCCAGGTCTCCTATCCGTCTCCACAGCCCGGTTCGGCCTGTCCCTGCTCCACGCACCAAGCCTACAGTGTGCATCGCCAGCCCGGTCCGGCCTGTCCCTGCTCTACGCACCAAGCCTACGGTGTGCGTCGCCAGCCCAGCCCGGCCTGTCCCTGCTCTACGCACCAAGCCTACGGTGTGCGTCGCCAGCCCAGTCCGGCCTGTCCCTGCTCTACGCACCAAGCCTACGGTGTGCGTCGCCAGCCCAGCCCGGCCTGTCCCTGCTCTACGCACCAAGCCTACGGTGTGCGTCGCCAGCCCAGTCCGGCCTGTCCCTGCTCTACGCACCAAGCCTACGGTGTGCGTCGCCAGCCCGGCCCGGCCTGTTCCTGCTCCACGCACCAAGCCTACGGTGTGCGTCGCCAGCCCGGCCCGGCCTGTTCCTGCTACTCGCACTAAGCCAGGGGTGCGAGACGTCAGCCTGGTAAGGCCTGTTCCTGCTACTCGCACTAAGCCAGGGGTGCGAGACGTCAGCCTGGTAAGGCCCGTCCCTCCTCCACGCACCAAGCCAGGGGTGCGAGTCGTCAGCCTGGTAAGGCCCGTTCCTCCTCCACTCACTAAGCCAGGGGTGCGAGTCGTCAGCCTGGTAAGGCCCGTTCCTCCTCCACGCACCAAGCCAGGGGTGCGAGTCGTCAGCCTGGTAAGGCCCGTTCCTCCTCCACGCAATAAGCCAGGGGTGCGAGTCGTCAGCCTGGTAAGGCCCGTTCCTCCTCCACGCACCAAGCCAGGGGTGCGCGTCGTCAGTCCAGCACAACCCGTGCCTGGGTCACCGGTGCCTGGTAAGGTACCGGTCAACTGCTCCACTATGGAGCTGAAGCTAACCGCTCCTGCTACGTCCAGTTCAGCTCCAGCCGGCGGGGCCAGACTGGACCAGGGGCGCTATGGGGGGGTTTATTGGAGGGTGGTGGTCAAGGCCGGAGCCAGAACCGCCGCCGAGGAGGTATGCCCGCCCAGCCCTCCCCTGTTTTGTTCAAGTTGAGGCGCGGTCGCAGTCCGCGCCTTTAGGGGGGGGTACTGTCACACCCTGGCTCTGGGACTCTATATGTTGAGCCAGGGTGTGTTCATTCTATGTGTTTAATTCTATGTTGGTAATTCTGTTGTGTTTATTTCTATGTTGGCTAGAGTGACTCCCAATCAGAGGCAACGAGTGTCAGCTGTCGTTGGTTGTCTCTGATTGGGAGCCATATTTATACTGTCTATTTTTCCTTTGTGTTTGTGGGTTCTTGTTCCGTGTTCGGTCATTGTTACCGTGGACTTCACGAGTCGTTTCTTGTTTTGTTGATTGTGTTCTATTATCACTAAAGATAATAAAGTTAAACATGTTCGTTCATCACGCTGCGCCTTGGTCTGTTCATTACGACGATCGTGACATTGGGACTCTGTGATCTTCTGCATTAGCGATCCAGCCTGGAGATGTGCCTCTGATGTGTGTTAGCTTGTTAGCATTACAGAGGCGATGCTGGTGTAGTTACATGGCAGGATCTCAGAAGGGTTAACCAAGATGCTAATGACGGTAGAGTAGAGTGTTATGACAATTTACACCATGAACCAGGGGCAGGGTCCTGGTGTGTGTGTGTGTGTGTGTGTGTGTGTGTGTGTGTGTGTGTGTGTGTGCGTGTGCGTGCGCGTGTACGTGTGTGCGTGTGTGCATGCGTGCGTGCGTGCGGCTGAGCAAGTGTCAGTGAGGGAGAGATGTGATACACCCACCACTTCAACTCAACAGACAGATCAGACGACTGTACGACAGTTGAATATCAACCATCAAGTCCTTTTCTTCCTCAGCCTGGTTCACACTACAGGGCCAAACCGAGCCAAGCCATGCCAATCTGGGCTGGCCTGGCTACGCATCCACCATAGCTGCTTAAACCACGCTGGAAAAGGACAATGTGAAATGAAAATATAAAAACCAGCAGGGTTCAGGTCGGCCCTGTAGTGTGAAACAGGCATCTGTTAAATAAATGTATCGCCAGGGGCGCATTCAGCAGGACGCAACATTTTGGAACGTTCTTATAGAAATAGGTTATGTAGAACGAACATGCCTCTCTGACATGTAGAATACGGAATCACATCAGCTCTATTCATGAAATGTCTATCTGCAACTGTCGACAACGTTTGGCATCTGAACATGGCTCAGTACAGCTTGGCTCGGCTCAGCTTTGCAGTGTGAAAAGGTGTTTGGTGTTTAAAGCAGGAGAAGGACTCTCACCCCGTACACGTGCCTGGCGCCCGCGTTGGCAGCGAACATGGACAGGATGCCTGTCCCACTGCCCACGTCCAGAACTATCTTGTCCTTGAACATGTGCTTGTTGTGGTACATGGCATTCCTATAGGTCAGGGTCCGCACTTCATCCTTCAGCATCTCCTGTACAACAGGGAACAACATGGGAATGTTGATGGGATTGGGAATCTCACAGAGAGGTGAATCATAACTTTTCTTTAAGTCAAATTTTCACTCAGGGTTGGATTCAATCGATATTGCAGAAGTATCGCCTGAAGATACAGCCATTAGTCATGCATTGGTGTCAATGGGAGACTAAGTGAATATTTGACTTATGTGGAAGTTAGGATTTGCAGAATGTGCAAGACTTTATAGCTCGGCGACTATGAATGGGTCCAGGAGTTTTACCTGGTCAGGTCATGGGGTCAGGAAAAACATGATACTATGCTACACAGAGGACGTCAAGCTAAAAAATACTTAACCCTATTAGTCCCGAGATCCCAGCAAAAATCGGCTTTTCATTCATCTGACTTTAATTTATCCAGCCCTTATATTTAGCCTCACAATTAAGTGTTTTACCATTTTATTTTCAGGACAACCAGGGCTAAATGTAGAACACAAAACAATTTGACATAAACAGTTGCATTCATGAGTTTTATTGACAAATTAGAAAAATAAGGTCCGCAATTATATATATCAGTGACAACTGTGTGGAGTTTGGAATTTGTGACAGCAACTATGTCAGCTTATTACAGTAATGTAGACACTATGTCCTGGGATTTCCTATGATCTTCTATGTAGAAGAACCCCTTAACTTCTAACAACTCTTGTGGGGCTTGTGAATGTCATAGAGCAAAACATACAGTATTTTCATAGATAGGTTTTAATAGTTTGTGGCTCAAACAATTCTGACTCTAAATACGTTTTTGTATAAAAGATCCGGCCCCAGACCCCTTCGGGATCCGCCCTTGTCTCAAAAACACCGCTCTAGCGCAGCCCCCATTAATCACACAGACTAATGGTGTCTACGGATGCAGAATAAATAGACAAATCTAATGGTACAAACTTTAAGTCTGTAACGCAAACACACTGTCACGCCCTGGCTCTGGGGACTATGTTATGTTGAGCCAGGGTGTGTAAGTCTATGTTTAATTTTCTATGTTGGTCTGAGTGACTCCCAATCAGAGGCAACGAGTGTCAGCTGGGTGTCTCTGATTGGGAGCCATATTTAACTGTTTGTCTTGCACTTTGTGTTTTGTGGTTTCTTGTTCCTTTTGGTTTGTGTATCGAAGGACTTCACGTTTCGTTCTTTGTTTTGATCGTGTGATCTAGTAAATAAATATAAATATGTTCACCCGCAACGCTGCGCCTTGGTCCTCTCTGTTCGACGAGCGTGACAGAAGAAACCACCTTAACCAGACCAAGCAGCGTGTTCAGGAGCCATCGCTGGCAGATCTCCGTGGCAACCTCGACTGGATCAAGCAGCGTGACGAGGAGAGAGGATGGACGTGGGAGGAGATGATTGCGAGTCTGGCAAGAGGGAGGAGAGACCCCCAGGAAATTTTTAGGGGGGGGCTCACGACGTCGGGCCAGCAGGTGTACGGGTTAGAGCGGTGCAAAGCGTTGGCAGAGAAGGCCGCCAGGTTAGGGGGGCCACTGGGCACAGAGGAGAGGGAAAGTGTGGAGGCACGGCGAGAGGTACTGGGGTGTGTTACCAGTCCGGTCCGGCCCGTTCCTGATCCCTGCGTGGGGCCAGTGGTGTGTGTCCCCAGTACGGTCCGGCCTGTTCCTGCCATTCCCACCAAGTCAGTGGTGCGCGTCGTCAGCCCAGCCCGGCCTGTTCCTGCCATTCCCACCAAGTCAGTGGTGCGCGTCGTCAGCCCGGCCCGGCCTGTTCCTGCCATTCCCACCAAGTCAGTGGTGCGCGTCGTCAGCCCCGCCCGGCCTGTTCCTGCCATTCCCACCAAGTCAGTGGTGTGCGTCGACAGCCCAGCCCGGCCTGTCCCTGCTCCACGCACAAAGCCTACGGTGTGCGTCGACAGCCCAGCCCGGCCCGTTCCTGCTCTCCGCACCAAGTCTGTGGTGCGCGTCGCCAGCCCAGTCCGGCCCATCCAAGCTTCCCGCACCAAGCCAGTGGTGTGCGTCGTCAGTCCGGCACGGCCCGTTCCTGCTCTCCGCACCAAGTCTGTGGTGCGCGTCGCCAGCCCAGTCCGGCCCATCCAAGCTTCCCGCACCATGCCAGTGGTGTGCGTCGTCAGCCCTGTCCGGCCCGTTCCTGCTCTCCGCACCAAGTCTGTGGTGCGCGTCGCCAGCCCGGTCCGGCCCGTCCAAGCTCCCCGCACCGGGTCAGTGGTGCGCGTCGTCAGCCCGGTCCGGCTCATTCCTGCTCCCCGCACCAAGTCAGGGGTGCGCTTCGTCAGCCCGGTCCGGCCCGTTCCTCCTCCACGCATCAAGCCAGGGGTGTGCGTCGTCAGTCCAGCACAACCCGTGCCTGGGTCATGTCCGGAGCCGGATCCGCCGCCGAGGCGGAGTGCCCACCCGGTCCCTCCCCTGTTGTGGTTGTTTGGCGCGGCCGGAGTCCGCGCCTTTGGGGGGGGGTACTGTCACGCCCTGGCTCTGGGGACTATGTTATGTTGAGCCAGGGTGTGTAAGTCTATGTTTAATTTTCTATGTTGGTCTGAGTGACTCCCAATCAGAGGCAACGAGTGTCAGCTGGGTGTCTCTGATTGGGAGCCATATTTAACTGTTTGTCTTGCACTTTGTGTTTTGTGGTTTCTTGTTCCTTTTGGTTTGTGTATCGAAGGACTTCACGTTTCGTTCTTTGTTTTGATCGTGTGATCTAGTAAATAAATATAAATATGTTCACCCGCAACGCTGCGCCTTGGTCCTCTCTGTTCGACGAGCGTGACACACACTATGTTAAAAATGGGTTAGAAGTCCCAAACGCACTGGCAATACAGTGGGACTCATTGGGTTAATATCGAGCTAAGAGAGATTCAACAGAGTGTGGAGAGTGTGTAAATGATTGTCCTCATACAGTATGTAATGAATATGCTACACTGAACGTTTCAGAAGTGGGTGGTACAGTACATGGATGTGTCCCAAATGTCCCCATTTACTGTATAGTGCACTACTTTTCACCAGAGCCCTATGGGCCCTGGTCAAAAGAAGTGCCCTACATAGAGTATAGGGTGCCATTTGGGACGTAGTGCATGTCTTCTAAACATGTATAAATGACAGCTTCTGGATTTCTATTAATAGAAAATGATCATAGTGACAGAGGCAGCATTTAGGCCGCATCGCTGGCACAGGCTATTTAAATAGAGGTAGGTCTATAACGAAACCCTGCTGGGATTATCTGATACCCATCTCTCTAAACCCATTCACACACACACACACACGCACACTCACACATTTTATCGGGAGCAGTTCTGTTCTTGGGTCTGCTTTGCATTCAGACAGTAACCTGACCCACATGCTAAATAAGGACCTCGACAGAAACACATTTTAGGTTGTTCCCTTTCTCTCTTCTTAGTTTTAGGCTACCTAGACCATAGATCACTATCCGGGGTATGAGTCTGACACTTCAATATATCACTATCCGGGGTATGAGTCTGACACTTCAATATATCACTATCTGGGGTATGAGTCTGACACTTCAATAGATCACTATCTGGGGTATGAGTCTGACACTTCAATATATCACTATCTGGGGTATGAGTCTGACACTTCAATAGATCACTATCTGGGGTATGAGTCTGACACTTCAATAGATCACTATCTGGGGTATGAGTCTGACACTTCAATATATCACTATCTGGGGTATGAGTCTGACACTTCAATATATCACTATCTGGGGTATGAGTCTGACACTTCAATAGATCACTATCTGGGGTATGAGTCTGACACTTCAATAGATCACTATCTGAGGTATGAGTCTGACACTTCAATAGATCACTATCTAGGGTATGAGTCTGACACTTCAATAGACTTTTTCCACATTCTGTTGTGTTACTATATTCCAAAATATGCATCCTGTTTGCAATAAGGCACTAAAGTAAATTTTTAAAAAATGTGGCAAAGAAATTAACTTTATGTCCTGAATACAAAGCGTTATGTTTGGGGCAAATCCAACACAACATATCACTAAGTACCACTCCTCATATTTTCAAGCATGCATGATGTTATGGGTATGCTTGTCATCGGCAAGGACTGGGGAGTTTTTTTTATGATAAAAAGAAACGGAATAGAGCTAAACACAGGCAAAATCCTAAAGGAAACCTGTTTCAGTCTGCTTTCCAAGACACTGGGAGACAAATTCACCTTTCAGCAGGACAATAACCTAAAACACAAGGCCAAATATACACTGGAGCTGCTTACCAAGACGACATTGAATGTTCCTGAGTTGCCTAGTTACAGTTTTGACTTAAATCGGCTTGAAATTCTATGGCAAGACTTGAAAATGGCTGTGTAGCAATGATCAATAACCAACTTGACAGAGCTTGAATAATTTTTTTAAGAATAATGTGCAAATGTTGTACAATCCAGGTGTGCAAAGCGCTTCGAGTCTTACCCAGAAAGACTCACAGCTGTAATTGCTGCGAAAGGTGATTCTAACATGTATTGACTCAGGGGGTTGAATACTTATCTAATCAAGATATATTAGTGTTTTATTTTTCATAGCTTTTTTTTACAAATGCATTTTTCTTCCACCTTCACATTACAGATGATTTTGTGTGGATTCTTGACAAAAAACAACAACAATTAAATCAATTTAATCCCACTTTGTAACACAACAAGATGTGGAAAAGGTAAAGTGTGTGAATACTTTCTGAAGGCACTATATCTACCTCATGGATGAGTCTCCTACCTACCTCATGGATGAGTCTCCTACCTACCTACCTCATGGATGAGTCTCCTACCTACCTACCTCATGGATGACTTTCCTACCTACCTACCTCATGGATGAGTCTCCTACCTACCTACCTCATGGATGAGTCGCCTACCTACCTACCTCATGGATGAGTCCCCTACCTACCTACCTCATGGATGAGTCTCCTACCTAACTACCTACCTCATGGATGAGTCTCCTACCTACCTACCTCATGGATGAGTCTCCTACCTACCTACCTCATGGATGAGTCTCCTACCTACCTACCTTATGGATGAGTCCCCTACCTACCTCATGGCTGAGTCCCCTACCTACCTACCTACCTCATGGATGAGTCCCCTACCTACCTACCTCATGGATGAGTCTCCTACCTAACTACCTACCTCATGGATGAGTCCCCTACCTACCTACCTCATGGATGAGTCTCCTACCTAACTACCTACCTCATGGATGAGTCTTCTACCTACCTACCTACCTACCTCATGGATGAGTCCCCTACCTACCTACCTCATGGATGAGTCTCCTACCTGCTTACCTCATGGATGAGTCTCCTACCTACCTACCTACCTATCTACCTACCTACCTCATGGATGAGTCTCCTACCTACCTCATGGATGAGTCCCCTACCTGCCTACCTCATGGATGAGTATCCTACCTACCTACCTACCTCATGGATGCGTCCCCTACCTGCCTACCTCATGGATAAGTATCCTACCTACCTACCTACTTCATGGATGAGTCTCCTACCTACCTACCTCATGGATGAGTCCCCTACCTGCCTACCTCATGGATGAGTCCCCCACCTACCTACCTCATGGATGAGTCCCTTACCTACCTAACTCATGGATGAGTCCCCAACCTACCTACCTCATGGCTGAGTCCCCTACCTACCTACCTCATGGATGAGTATCCTACCTAACTACCTACCTCATGGATGAGTCCCCTACCTACCTACCTTATGGATGAGTCTCCTACCGAACTACCTACCTCATGGATGAGTCTCCTACCTAAATACCTACCTCATGGAGAAGTCCCCTACCTACCTACCTCATGGATGAGTCTCCTACCTAACTACCTACCTCATGGATGAGTCTTCTACCTACCTACCTACCTACCTCATGGATGAGTCCCCTACCTACCTACCTCATGGATGTGTCTCCTACCTGCTTACCTCATGGATGAGTCTCCTACCTACCTCATGGATGAGTATCCTACCTACCTACCTACCACATGGATGCGTCCCCTACCTGCCTACCTCATGGATAAGTCTCCTACCTACCTACCTACTTCATGGATGAGTCTCCTACCTACCTACCTCATAGATGAGTCCCCTACCTACCTCATGGATGAGTCCCCTACCTGCCTACCTCATGGATGAGTCCCCTACCTGCCTACCTCATGGATGAGTCCCCCACCTACCTACCTCATGGATGAGTCCCTTACCTACCTAATTCATGGATGAGTCCCCTACCTACCTTCCTACCTACCTACCTCATGGGTGAGTCCCCTACCTACCTCATGGATGAGTCCCCTACCTACCTTCCTACCTACCTACTTCATGGATGAGACCCCTACCTACCTCATGGATGCCAAAGTGGGCGTAGGAGTCAAAGTAGTAGTCCTGTGATGTCATTTCCTCCGGGTTGAGCAGCTTTGCCATCTTGCCACGCCCGGGGCAGGTGGGCAGGGCCGCTACATGGGGTGTATGTGGAGGGTGTGGCACATGGTGGACGGTAGGCACAGGTTTGGGCAAGGAGGAGGGCTGAAAGGACTGGGACTGGGGGGCAGTGATGGTATGCTGCTGCTAAGAGAGAGGAGGGGGTGAGGCAGAGAGAAATAGGGAATATAAAGATAGAGAGAAAGGTAGGGATAGAGCAAATAAAGACAGAGAGAGAGAGAGAGAGAGAGAGAGAGAGAGAGAGAGAGAGAGAGATGGACAGACAAAATTGAGTGCAGGTGTATTTGAAGAGAGTAGGACATTTGAACATTGTCAGAGAAGAGCAACATAACTGGATCTGTTTGCTGTAAGAAATCGCTTTCAATACAGTGCACCTTGATGCAAAACAATTTGTTAAATGGCAAAATGTGCTATTTACAAATACAGTGAAGTACTTAGAATGCATTAGAGGTCACTTGGTAGGCTAGATTATATCATGTTACGCATCTACCCGTTTTCAGATCAGCAGGAGTCCATGCTACATATTGTGCTGAACGGATAGTGGAATCAGCACCAAGGACAGCGCACCCATTAACCACTACAGATCATTTACACATCGCATATCTTTGCAACTGTAATATTTTAACGGGATATATGCCATATCAATTTACAAAAACAACTAAACGTAGCATGTGTCTGCATTGCTTTTTACAGACACCAGTAGTCGATACAATCTTGATTACTTCAAAACTGACAAAGACAATACAAAATAAATAAACAGTACCATCATTAATTTATTATTATCGATTATATCAATATAACGAAAGATTTTGACCAGCATATGTCACTCCTTGTATCATTTACCAGCGAACTGACATACCTCAGAATTGTCCGGCTCCGCCATTTTTCTCCGAAGGAGCAGGCAACGCGAGTGCCTCAGTCCCATATGAGCCAACGAGATTTCTTCAACCCAGGGAGGGAAAAATCTTATATAAAATAAACTTAGTAGCTCTCTTTCAATGAGCTAGAATTGTTTTCCCTAGATTGACTATAATAAATGATGCAAACATTTAATATCAGAAATATTTAATATTTTAGGCTAAATTCCAATTTATTGTTACCCCCCTAAAAAGTTACCATGCTTATCTAAAACGTTTGTTTCACATCTATAAAAACGACAGGTATCCATTCTGTAAAAGTTACAGGTGGTTCCTATAGAGGCACTTGGGCATCAATTGCACCCCGAATTAACCTTCCTCTCTCCTCTTGCGCACTGCAACATATGCCTATGATGCAAGCAAACGAGACCAAAATGACAGTAGTCCACGTTAGGAAAATAAATCCTCATACTCCGCTTCCCCTCAACAGTCGTTTGCCACATCTATCAACATATCTCACAAGTCCTTGGCTTGAAATCTCCTTTGCATTGGCATTTCTTTTCCAGAAGCCCCATCAGTGATATTTATATTCGGAGAAGGATGCGCTATCCTCCGTTTGACTTGGCTACGTTCCCATGTCAAAAGTTGAACTTGACTATTGAGTTGGAGCTGTTCATTTAGGTTTTACAGGCAGTCAAGCACCAGTTGTCCAAGAACCGGGTCGTGATCAGACGATATAAATCGGTGCCTCCCACGCGCCAGTTGCCTCTCTTCACCTTCACAACAGATTTTCCGGCAGAATATAGAGAGATACTGTATATAGCGGACCAATTGCCGTTCTTCTCGACTTTCGCAGGATTCCCCACCGTGCATGGCAATTCTTATGAGCACGCAAGTGTCTGTACCTTTGCAGCATGCGTCCCCCCCCCCCCCCCCCCCCCCCCCATACTGTATCTAGCCTACTTTATATAAGCCATGACCTTGAAGACAAGTTCTAGCTAACCTACTTTCGTAATTAACACAAGAAAGGCCTTAAATAATTTGGGGCAAAATGAATCGAAACTGTGCGTAATTTTCCTAAATTATATGAATGACTTGACACTCTCCCAGGTGTGCCATTCGATCTTAAATTTGAACATTTATGAATGATCTAATTTGCATATTCATTGCAAAGTTGGAAATCTAATCGCCTACAGGTGTTTAGTTTATTTCCCTAAAGTATCCTTATGCGTAATGAGCACTTGGATCGCCGTACAATAATTGCGGCTTTTACGCATGTGGAGGTTGTGAAGATAAATCACCTAGGCGACTCGGTGTCATCTTGTCATTACCGCCAAGATTCACTAAAGATTAAGGAATCTCCTCAAAAGTTTCTCGTGTATTGCAATTTTAATGCACTGTAATTTCTAAATATTAAATCTTTATGATTGATTGGCTACACATACTGTATTGAGTATCCTCCTTTATCATATGTTTAGCATTACACTGACCAGAACTCGGAGTCAGATTCAGAAAACTTTATTGCCATGCAACAAATGTTGCTATTTCTCTTAGTGTTTTACAAAGAATCATCCATATAAACAGCAACGATTTTTCTATCTTATATATTCATATAATAAAACAGTCAAAGTCCAGCAATTAAACGCTGCATATTTGCACAAACAGCCTTGTATTTCAACACTAAACTGTGATTCTTGCAGACACATTATGTATTATCTGCAAAACACCTTTTGACTAAGTGTCTCTCGACTAAAGCGAAATC
Source organism: Coregonus lavaretus (assembly GCF_964263955.1). NCBI lineage: Eukaryota > Metazoa > Chordata > Actinopteri > Salmoniformes > Salmonidae > Coregonus > Coregonus lavaretus. Next base: position 48,445,875 of record NC_139992.1, on the reverse strand, counting down.
TCGTTCTAGAGCAGATGCCTAGAGCCTGTTCCTGATTATAGATTGAGGAGGTGTGAGTTTATTGTTAGGCAGCTATAGCAGCTTCCCCCACATTACCACTGCCTGCCTGCCTCCCACGTCCCTGCTTGTGTAATGCCTTAACAGTGGCAGCTGCTGATGGAAACTGGGGAGCCATGCTTCCATTCCCAGATGCTGAGAATGGTAATACACAAGTGCGCAAGTACACACACACACACACACACACACACACACACACACACACACACACACACACACAGACAGCATTAAACCATATTCAAATAAATATTATTTAGGCCATTTAAAAGAAGAAAGAATACAATTACACAAGGACATAGCCCTTGAGAACAGAAATGGTCCGTCCTCCCTGTACAAATGTGCTTTCTTTAACAGTCATATGCATGAGCGTTATCAGCTGGTTGTACTCAAGGCAGTGGGTGGCAATAGCCTTGGGCAGCTTTTTGGTAGAAGTACAAGTAAGTCTGTATACCATGAGAGGGAGTTGGTAATGGACTATCAATGATTGCTTTTTACAAGGTTCACAAACGTTGAGGAAATATATATTTACGATTGCATTAGTATGAAAATCATTGTTAGATGATACCTCAATTCTGCACTCTGATAGTGATAGTGACATACATAGCAGTAGCATTGTTGCTACGATAGTAGCCTGTTGCAGACCTACTGCAATTACAATGACAAGCATTATGATGTTAAACATTTTACATTTACATTTTAGTCATTTAGCAGACGCTCTTATCCAGAGCGACTTACAGTTAGTGATTACATTTTTTTTTTTTTTATACTGGCCCCCCGTGGGAATCGAACCCACAACCCTGGCGTTGCAAACGCCATGCTCTATCAACTGAGCTACATCCCTGCCGGCCATTCCCTCCCCTACCCTAGACGACGCTGGGCCAATTGTGCGCCGCCCATGAGTCTCCCGGTCGCGGCCGGCTGCGACAGAGCCTGGATTCGAACCAGGATCTCTAGTGGCACAGTTAAGTGGCACAGTTAAAGACTCTAGGGATATTCACACAAGCATTTGTTAACCCTGGGCTAAGCTTTAGCTCTGGGCTAAGAATTCACACTTGTATTCCACTGTCCTGGGTTAACAGACCAACACAAGGGACAAACACAACATGCGACCGGCAAACATTCTATCTCTGCGATTTTTTCTCTGCATTTATTAACACATTAGTCCCTCTTGCTTCTAGCCAAGTATTTTATTTGCAACAGTGATGGTTTATATAAACCTTGCTGTCTGCCTGTCCGACCTCCGGGACAATGTTTCACTTTTGAAATGCGATTTCGCCCCTGTACAGAGAATGCTGTTCACGGAAGAGACATCAAATCAATCACATTTTATTCCTCACATGCTTCGTAAATAACAGGTGTAGACTAACAGTGAAATGGTTACTTATGGACCCTTCCCTACAATGCAGAGAGAAAGAAAATAGAGAAATAATACAAAAGTAAAACATGTAATAATAAACCATGTAATAATAAATACACCATGGGGCGACGCACAATTGGCCCAGCCCCCAGCGTCGTCCAGGGAAGGGGAGGGAATGGCCGGCAGGGATGTAGCTCAGTTGGTAGAGCATGGCGTTTGCAACGCCAGGGTTGTGGGTTTGATTCCCACGGGGGGCCAGTATGAAAAATACAAAAAATAATGTATGCACTCACTAACTGTAAGTCGCTCTGGATAAGAGCGTCTGCTAAATGACTAAAATGTAAATGTAAATTAACGAAGACTTGGCTATATACACGCGGTACCAGAGTTAACCAGGGGTATGAGGTAATTGAGATAGATTAGATATGTACATATAACTAGTAATACAGTGACAAATAATAAACAGCAGCAGCAGCGGTATGTGATGAGTCAAAAATAAAATGCAGATAGTCCAGGTTAGCTATTTGGTTAAAGCAGCAATATGTAGCCTAACTTTTTGGGCGACCCCAAAAAATGCACAGAAATATGAGTTATAAATCACCCATCCTCATTGAAAGCAAATCTAAGAAGCCGTAGATCTGTTCTATGTGCCCTATTTTTATGCTTCTTCTTTTTAAGGTTAATTTTTGCATCTTTTACTTTGGGTTTTGCACACCAGCTTCAAACAGCTGAAAATACAATATTTTTGGTTATGTAAAATATTGTTCACAGCTGATTCTCTACACTATACTTGCTTGTTCTGTCACATAAACTGAAAACAGGTGAACTATTAGAATTTTAGCAGGCGGAGCGATTTCTGCATAGTGCATCTTTAACAATTTAACTAACTATTTATCAGTGTTATGGCTTAGGGGTAGACGCTGTTCAGGGACCTGTTGGTTCCAGACTTGGTGCATCGGTACCGCTTGCCGCGTGGTAGCAGAGAGAACAGTCTATGACTTGGGTGGCTGTAGTCTTTGACAATTTTTAGGGCCTTCCTCTGACACCGCCTGGTGTAGAGGTCCTGGAAGGCAGGGAGCTGATGTACTGGGCCGTACACACTACCTACTGTAGCGCCTTGCGGTCGGATGCCAATCAGTTGCCATACCTAGTGGTAATGCAGCCAGTCAAGATGCTCTCAATGGTGCAGCTGAATAACTTTTTTATGATCTGAGGGCCCCTGCCAAATCTTTTCAGCCTCCTGAGGCTGAAGAGGCATTGTCGTGCCCTCTTCAAATTAAATTGTATTTGTCACATGCACCGAATACAACAGGTGATATGCTTGCTTACTTACAAGCCCTTAATAAACAATGCAGTTTTAAGAAAAATAAGTGTTTAGTAAAAAACTAGATAAGTACAAAATAAAAATAATTAAAGAGCAGCAGTAAAATAACAGTAGCGAGGCTATATACAGGGGGTACCGGTACAGAGTCAATGTGCGGGGGCACAGGTTAGTCGAGGTAATTGAAGTAATATGTACATGTAGGTAGAGGTAAAGTGACTATGCATAGATAATAAACAGAGAGTAGCAGCAGTGTAAAAGAGGAGGGGGGGGAAAACAATGCAAATAGTCTGGGTAGCCATTTGATTAGCTGTTCAGGAGTCTTATGGCTTGGGGGTAGAAGCTGTTAAGATTAAGAAGACAACTGTGTTGGTGTGTGTGGACCATCATAGATCCTTAGTGACATGGACACAGAGGAACTTGAAGCTCTTGACCCGCTCCACTACAGCCCCATCGAGGTAAAAGGGGGACATACTCGGCCCTCTGTTTCCTGTAGTCCATGATAAGCTCCTTTGTCTTGCTGACGTTGAGGGATAGGTTGTTGTCCTGGCACCACACTGCCAGCAGTAGCGGTGTGTGGGTAAAATGACTGGAGAAGCCCCCCCCCCCCCCCCCAAAAAAAAAGCCATATTACAACCTATGTGTTGTGATAATTACGTTGTTTGCTCTATAACCTGTTAATTCATATTCCTTGAGACCATGATACACCGCCAGTCAACATTTTGGACAAGGGTTTTTCTTTATTTTGACTATTTTTTACATTGTAGAATAATAGTGAAGACATCAAAACTATGAAATAACACATATGGAATCATGTATTAAACAAAAAAGTGTTAAACAAATCAAAGTAATTTTATATTTGAGAATCTTCAAATACCCACCCTTTGCCTTGACGACAGCTTTGCACACTCTTGGCATTCTCTCAACCAGCTTCACCTAGAATGCTTTTCCAACAGTCTTGAAGGAGTTCCCACATATGCCGAGCACTTGTTGGCTGCTTTTCCTTCACTCTGCGGTCCAACTCATCCCAAACCATCTCAATTTGGTTGAGGTCGGGGGATTGTGGAGACCAGGTCATCTAATGCAGCACTCCATCACTCTCCTTTTTGGTAAAATATCCCTTACACAGCATGGAGGTGTGTTGGGTCATTGTCCTGTTGAAAAACAAATGATAGTCCCACTAAGCGCAAACCAGATGTGATGGCGTATCGCTGTAGAATGCTGTGGTAGCCATGCTGGTTAATTGTGCCTTGAATTCTAAATAAATCACTGACAGTGTCACCAGCAAAGCACCCCCACACCATAACACCTCCTCCTCCATGCTTTACAGTGGGAAATACATATGCAGAGATCATCCGTTCACCCACACCGCGTCTCACAAAGACACGGCGGTTGGAACCAAAAATCTCTAATTTGGACTCCAGACCAAAGGACAAATTTCCACCGGTCTAATTTCCATTGCTCGTGTTTCTTGACCCAAGCAGGTCTCTTCTTCTTATTGGTGTCCTTTAGTAGTGGTTTCTTTGCAGCAATTCGACCATCAAGGCCTGATTCACACAGTCCCCTCTGAACAGTTGGTGTTGAGATGTGTCTGTTACTTGAACTCTGTGAAGCATTTATTTGGGCTGCAATTTCTGTGGCTGGTAGCTCTAATGAACTTATCCTCTGCAGCAGAGGTAATTCTGGGTCTTCCTTTCCTGTGGCGGTCCTCATGAGAGGCAGATTCATCATAGCGCTTGATGGTTTTTGCAACTGCACTTAAATAAACTTTCAAAGTTCTTGAAATTGAAATGCATTCCAGGTGACTACCTCATGAAGCTGGTTGAGAGAATGCCAAGAGTGTGCAAAGCTGTCATCAAGGCAAAGGGTGGCTATTTGAATAATCTCAAATATAAAATATATTTGGATTTGTTTCAAATTTTTTTGGTTACTACATGATTCCATATGTGTTATTTCGTAGTTTTGATGTCTTCACTATTCTTCTACAATGTAGAAAATAGTAAAATTAAAGTTTCTGACATTTTCGTACCACTAAACAACTATTGATTTAGAACCACAGAGTTACCACAAGTCTGCTTAGTCTAATACAGTGACAACTAAAAGATACCAAAAACAATTTAGTCTAATCTAGGTAAGCTAAATATGATGTGGCTGTCCATGGTTCTGATTTGTGTGTGTGTGTGTGTGTGTGTGTGTGTGTGTGTGTGTGTGTGTGTGTGTGTGTGTGGCGCGTGTTCATGCAAGTAGAACACTTCCATTCATGGGCAACGTTAGCTAGTTAACTTTAGCCTTCTACATCTAGCTACATATTGAACTTCCATCCTCTCAGGCAAGGGCCACAACAATGTCTGAATTAATGGTTGGATCAGAATCGCCATTATAATCATTGGCCAGTACGGAGAATTAAGTAAAAACACAAGTCCAAGTCCCTATCTCCATCCATGGCTAATTTAGGAAAGGGATAACAACACAACGAGATGCAACAATTCAAGTTTTCCTGTCAATTACCTATGCTCTCAATGGGATTTGATTAGAGTGATGCCAAATCCAAACCGTCTTCCCTTGACAGTTTTTTTTGGTGCGCTAGGACCATTCACAGTTAAGCGCGCTCAGTTTAGCTCAACGCTGATTGGCTATTTTTATTAGATTTTTTTTTGTCAAGGGAGGCCGCTGGCTTCCCTTGCCTTCAATGCTACGGGCGGCAACCATGTCATACTCGTTTGGACCAGACAGCATCAGATAGATGGCCAACACGTAGAGAGACAGAGGGGCGCTGTTTCGCTCACTCGGATGCTTTCTCCTGTGAGATACATTCAGCCTCTTGCGAATTGAAGGAAAATGATGAAACACAGAGCGACGAAAGATTAAAAATTAATAAATTAGACTATTGGTCAATTTTTGTGGGAAGCCTTGTGTCAAAGTTGCGTCAATTCAAATCTGGTATTAGGAACAAAAGAGGTCAACACGACTTCTAAGATATACTAGTTATTTTAATTAATGCAAAACCTTCAATGGTAAATATGATGTTTCGTATATACGGGCTCCTTGAAATACCTCGCAGGGCACTTCAGAGAACTAAAATCCATTGTTACAGGTTCTTCCTCAAATACTCTGACAGAGAGAGAGTTTCCCACCTCTCTGCTGGCCAATCAGAGTAGACGCTGAGCGTGGTTTAGACT
>NC_139992.1:48413306-48439761 GCF_964263955.1 Coregonus lavaretus | reverse complement strand
GTGTGTAGGGTTAGTGTGTAGGGTTAGAGAGTGGGTTAGTGTGTAGGGTTAGTGTGTAGGGTTAGTGTGTAGGGTTAGGGGTTAGAGAGTGGGTTAGTGTGTAGGGTTAGTTTTTGTATGATTAATTGTGTGTGTGTATTTAGTGTGCGTGTGTGTGTGTGTGTGTGTGTGTGTGTGTGTATAGCTCTCTAAAAAGCTCAAGCACCAGTCTTGTTAGTCCATTCTTGCTGTGTGTGTGTGTGCTGTGTGTCTGTGTGTGTGTGTGTGTGTGGGCGAAACATACTCACCATTTACATACTCTGCTGTTAAATCCAAACAGTGTTATATCACAATGATACAGGAGAAGATTTTGCACAGCAGATAATGGTTGGTTGGAACAGCATACCCCACAGCCACCCCCATTTCTCATTGATATCAATACATATTGATATCTTCCCAGACTAATGAGCTAATAAGGTGCTAATTAGCTCTTATCTTGTTTCGTCAGAATCCACGGTGTGGCACCCGCCCGGAGTGTGTGTGTGTGTGTGTGTGTGTGTGTGTGTGTGTGTGTGTGTGTGTGTGTGTGTGTGTGTGTGTGTGTGTGTGTGTGTGTGTGTGTGGGCGAAACATACTCACCATTTACATACTCTGCTGTTAAATCCAAACAGTGTTATATCACAATGATACAGGAGAAGATTTTGCACAGCAGATAATGGTTGGTTGGAACAGCATACCCCACAGCCACCCCCATTTCTCATTGATATCAATACATATTGATATCTTCCCAGACTAATGAGCTAATAAGGTGCTAATTAGTCCACTGAGACTTGTGTGATATTTTTAGCTCCTCTCCTTCTCCAGTAGCATACTAATGATGGTTTTGTTTTACCAAAGTGTTTTTCTATTAATGTTGTATTCTGTGGTAATGATTTCTATGAAACACCCACAGTAGATTCGTTTATAGCACCTTAGTTATATCACCCCGTAGCATAGATTTTATAAGCATTGCTATAAGCATCCATAACAGCTCATAGCTCCTTTTAGAAATGTGTTGGATGGATTTTGGATGCACTATAACACTTGATTCATTCATAATGGCTGATGATCCATAGGAGTGAATATACATTTATTTATGCCTCCAGTGCATCATTTAGAACTCATTATTGAAAGGCAGTTTAAATCCCATTTATTATTATGATTCATTATCCAGAAGAGACTCAAAGAAAGTCTTACCTGTATTTTGTCTCCCATGAAGCCTGGATTTCACGTCCAACATAATCATACAGTAGCTAATCTCTGGATCAAAGCTTTATGATTCTGTCAATATTGCTGTTGGAGGTGTTGCAGGTTTTTTTTACTGAGTACTGGTTTGAAGGTGTTGCAGGTTCTTTTTTACTGAGTACTGGTTTGGAGATGTTGCAGTTTTCTTTTACTGAGTATTGGTTTGCAGGTGTTTCAGTTTTTTTTACTGAATACTGGTTTGGAGGTGTTGCAGGGTTTTTTACTGAGTACTGGTTTGAAGGTGTTGCAGTTTTTTTTTACTGAGTACTGGTTTGGAGATGTTGCAGTTTTATTTTACTGAGTACTGGTTTGGAGGTGTTGCAGGGTTTTTTACTGAGTACTGGTTTGGAGATGTTGCAGAGTTTTTTACTGAGTACTGTTTTGGAGATGTTGCAGAGTTTTTTACTGAGTACTGGATTGGAGGTGTTGCAGTTTTTTTTTTACTGAATACTGGTTTGGAGGTGTTGCAGGGTTTTTTACTGAGTACTGGTTTGGAGGTGTTGCAGGTTTTTTTTTACTGAGTACTGGTTTGGAGGTGTTGCAGGGTTTTATACTGAGTACTGGTTTGGAGGTGTTGGAGTTAATTTTTGACTGAGTACTGGTTTGGAGGTGTTGCAATTTATTTTTGACTGAGTACTGGTTTGGAGGTGTTGCAGGGTGTGTGGTGTTCTGTTCATTGTTGTTCCCTCAGGAGCTAGAGAGGTGTTTTATGTCTCTCTTAGTTCTCAGTACATTTAGCTGTCAACAGCATGTCTGGGGCAGAAATCAAAACCTCTCTCTCTCTTTCTCAAATATGAAAGGTATCCCCCTCCCTCTACACTCTGTTCTCTCTCTATTCCCCCTCTCTTTTTCTGCTAGGACAAATATGACAGTCATCTCACACCCCTCATTCATTTCCCCTCATTCATTTCCCCTCATTCATTTCACCTAATTAATTTGCCCTCATTCTGCACACTGTCACATTGCTCTCTATTCCTCTGTTATTTTTTCTTTCTCTTTGTCAGCTTTGGGAATGCGGGTGCGTGACAATACAAAGACACTTAATGGAACGCTTTATATCTGCATTGTCACAATAACTGAGTGACTTTTGGTAGGAGTCTAAGAGTGAGTGTCGCAAAGATCTTAAGTGTGACTGTTCTAAACAGAGACATGCAATTATTGCAGCATTTTGTCTTATAAACAAGAGAGAGTTTTGCCTGTAAGTGTTGAACTGAACTGTGTTAAGACTGATTTATTTCTCCCTCTCTCTCTCTCTCTCTCTCTCTCTCTCTCTCTCTCTCTCTCTCTCTCTCTCTCTCTCTCTCTCTCTCTCTCTCTCTCTCTCTCTCTCTCTCTCTCTCTCTCTCTCTCTCTCTCTCTCTCTCTCTCTCTCTCTCTCTCTCTCTCTCTCTATCTCTCTCTCCCTCCCTATCCCCCCCCCCCCTCTCTCTCTCTAGTATTTCTGCTGTCTGTTGCTGATCTTTCTCATAGAGCTGGTGGCAGGAGTCCTGGCCTATGTGTATTACCAGAGGGTGAGTGTGACTACTTCTCCACCTTCATCTTTCATCCTCTTGTGTATCCTTCCCCCTCTTCCTCCCTCTTCCTCCCTCTTCCTCCCTCCCCCTCCCCCTCGTATTTGTTTTCTTAAAAAATACTTTGATCTATTAATTGAGCCTGGAGTGCAGTTCTGGGACTATAACCTTGGTTCAATTGCGCTAGTCAAGCTCAGTCAAGCACAGCTAATGTGTTTAAAAGAAAATAAGTACTTATTGAACCCAGGTCTGTTCTCTATACATAACCCTTCCTCCCTTTCCTCTCCATTGCATTTGAGTAGTCGCTTGTGTGTTTGTGTGCACGCGTGCATGCTTGCCTGGTGTGTGTGTGATACCTGTGTAAAGGCCCTGATCTCCAGACAGACCTCAACCCTGAGCCCTGATCTCCAGACAGACCTCAACCCTGAGCCCTGATCTCCAGACAGACCTCAACCCTGAGCCCTGATCTCCAGACAGACCTCAACCCTGAGCCCTGAGATCATCCTAATCTCACACACATCAGTCTCATTCAGTATAATCAGAAATGAATGGTAGACTCAATATCCTGGTGAGGGGAGATCTTATTCACTTTCAAGGGAATGGAGTTGAGTTGAGGTTCAGATAAATGTAAAGATAAGCTCTGACACAAGCAAGACAACCCCACTTCACTCTCCTCTATCACTCTGAGGTGTTCTCTCTCTCTCTCTCTCTCTCTCTCTCTCTCTCTCTCTCTCTCTCTCTCTCTCTCTCTCTCTCTCTCTCTCTCTCTCTCTCTCCTTGTCTACCCCCTTCCTCTCTTTCATTCCATCTTCCTTCGTCCCTTCATCCCTTCGTCCCTCTAACCCTCCCTCTCTGTTTCCCTCCCAACCTCTCTACCTCCCTCTCTCCCTCCCTCTGTCTCTCTCTTCTCTCTTCCTCCCCTAGCTCAGTGAGGAGCTGAAGCAGCACCTGAATCAGACCATGACAGAGAACTACGCCCAGCCAGGGAAAGAGGCCATCACCCTGGCCGTGGACAGACTACAGCAGGATGTAAGGACTCCATCTCCCATGAGCCTTAGTTTTTCTTGAAGGGACAGGAGCACCAGTGGTAAAGATGGTTTACATTAGTTATGGTAGCTAGTTGCTACACCCAACCGATAAAGCCGCCGTAGTACATGCATGCACACACACTATCATCCCTGTTCACCTCGAAGCATGTGAGGTTCAATGTTAATCATATGCAAGGTCACGTCCACTATAGGGCTACAGTATGATGCAAGATGACTTGGTTTACAAAAAAAATTCTGTAATGTGATGTATTTTTTCTGCCTCGTCAATATTTTGTTGATTGATTTTAAATAAATGTGATGGTTTTCAGACAACCACTAAGTGTAGCTTACGGTAAACACAATTCCACTCTTCTTCTTCCATTGGCCAGTTCAAGTGCTGTGGCAGCAACAACTCGTTTGATTGGCTGCACAGTGTGTATGTGACCTCGGCTGAGTCGGAGCGCAGGGTGGTCCCGGACAGCTGCTGTAAGACCATCACCACCCTCTGTGGCTGCAGAGACCACCCCTCCAACATCTACAAGACTGAGGTGGGTGTGACCATTGGAAAATCGTCATTCTATTCAACAGTAAATATGTGCCGAATGGGTTACAATGGACTTTAGGGTGTTGTAAATGGACATTTTCACAGTAAAAATGTGTTATGTTGTCATTCTATTCCATAGAAATTACAGCAGAGCCCAGCACTGTCAGTGGACTTGAACAGTTAATAATTATTTCAGATTTAAACATTTGTTCATATCTAATGGATCAATACAATTCAAGTTGGATCCTAAAATATTCCTTAAAATAATATTTCAAAAATATAAATGGATCTCGACATAGAACACTTGATCAATATTTCAGGACCGAAAGGTTGTATTGGTCTATGCATCATATGATTCCTAATGTCTGAAATGGGGACAGGAAGTTGATATGTCCCTCAGAGCTCCACTACCTCCATACTTATTCTGTCTATGAAACTAAAACAGTCCAACACTCTGGTTTGGAAAGTCACTTTTGCCAACCACTTTTCTCTATTTGACAGGCTTTCTTAACAGTAACGGCTGATAGCATAAGCGCTCGGAGAAATTAATAAAATATTTGAGATGCTCCTTTCGCTTTTATCTGTGACAAGCAGGAGAAGTCTGTGCTCATTTCTCTCTTTCACACACACGCACACGCACACACACACGCACACACACACACACACACACACACACACACACACACACACACACACACACACACACGCCCGCACACACACGTCGCGCTCCTTGGTTCCCGCTCTTATCACTCCACCTGTCAGTGTCACTCCAGTTCAGAGGAGGGAAACTTTGAGAAAATCTCTTTATAATGAAACAAAGTTTATATGGGTGGAACTGAAATATTTACTGTGCATTTAGGAAGTCAGCAATGGTTGACAGCTCCCCACACACTCGGAAAACACTTGGGTTCAAAATGTGCTCGTCAATGTGTTTTCACTTGTCTGGGAAGCTGAGATGTTTTCGAAATGTCCTCAGAACTGTGACTCACAACATGGCTTAAAACAACCCACTCAGTCAAAGCTCTTTGGTAAAACAGTATGACACCGGATGTACGGAGGTGACTGTACATGGATGTTTACGTGCACTCCATCCATCCATGGCTTCTCAATGCCCCCTCTACCCACATCTGAGTGACTGTGCATGTGCATGTGTGTGTGTGTGTGTGTGTGTGTGTGTGGTCAGAGAAGGATCCTCCTGAGAGAGACCTAATGCATCCCACTGTTCTCTCCACTCCTCTCAGGCTGCCCAAGCCCTTTATCTTACTGTAGTTTGTTCTCTGCAGTGTAACTCTATACCACAAACACACACACACACACACACACACACACACACACACACACACACACACACACACACACACACACACACACACACGCACACACACACACGCACACACACACACACACACACACACACACACACACACATTCACCAAAGCTGCTCTTTGTTCTGCTGCAGCAATGTGGAGACGGGCCATAGACAGAGCCAGAGAGGGTAGAGTTGATAAATATACTATGGTAATTGAAGAGCATAGCCCAATTCCAATTCTCCTTGTTCACACCCCCTCAAGGATTTAAAAGCATTGGATTGATGTAAATATGATAGACACTGACTACACCAATCAGGTGTGTCTGTGTGTGTATGTGTGTGTTTGTGCGTGTGTGCGTGCGTGAGTGAGTGTGCATCATACATGTGTGGGCTCATGTGTGTGTGTGAAGTGATTTGACCCCTGACCTGTAACCTCTGCCCCACAGGGTGGCTGCATCACCAAGCTGGAGCAGTTCCTGGCTGACCACCTGCTGATCATTGGAGCTGTGGGGATAGGAGTGGCCTGTCTACAGGTAGGTCCCCCAACACTGACCAGTGGCTTTATTAACAGGAAATGATGAGCCGTTATTATAGTTCTGTGGTAGCACCTCACTACAGACACAAGCTATCACCATCAGACTACCACAAACTATCATGTTGTTTTTGGGGATTTGTGGTATCACAAATTTCATGGATATCAATATAATGTTGTGATAATAGTGGATGTAATCTGCTACTGTGGATATTGGTAGCCTTACTGTTGAAATGTCTTCAATGCTAGCTAGTATCTTGATGGATAGGTGGGGACAAGCTCAATAGAGATTGTGAACAGAAAGGGAGAGAGATGGCAAGGTAACCTTTGCTTGTTTGTCTTAGGAGAGTAACGGGTTAAGAGGTGAGACTATTGCTTAAAAAAATACACTTTTTTTATATCAATAAAAGGCTTTCCACAAAAATATACAGTACCAGTCAAAAGTTTGGACACACCTACTCATTCAAGGGTTTTTCTTTATATTTTACTATTTTCTACATTGTAGAATAAAAGTGAAGACATCAAAACTGTGAAATAACACATATGGAATCATGTAGTAACCAATAAATTGTTAAACAAATCAAAATATATTTTATATTAGAGATTCTTCAAATAGCCACCCTTTGCCTTGATGACAGCTTTGCACACTCTTGGCATTCTCTCAACCAGCTTCACCTGGAATGCTTTTCCAACAGTCTTGAAGGATTTCCCACATATGCTGAGCACTTGTTGGCTGCTTTTCCTTCCCTCTGCCGTCCGACTCATCCCAAACCATCTCAATTGGGTTGAGGTCGGGGGATTGTGGAGGCCATGTCATCTGATGCAGCACTACATCACTCTCCTTCTTGGTAAAATAGCCCTTACACAGCCTGGGGGTGTGTTGGATCATTGTCCTGTTGAAAAAGAAATGATTGTCCCACTAAGCCAAAACCAGATGGGATGGTGTATCGCTGCAGAATGCTGTGGTAGCCATGCTGGTTAAGTGTGCCTTGAATTCTAAATAAATCACAGACAGTGTCACCAGCAAAGCACCCCCACACCATAACACCTCCTCCTCCATGATTTACGGTGGGAACTACACATGGTGAGATCATCCGTTCACAAAGACACGGCGGTTGAAACCAAAAATCTCAAATTTGGACTCCAGACCAAAGGACAAATCTCCACCGGTCTAATGTCCATTGCTCGTGTTTCTTGGCCCAAGCAGGTCACCTCTTATTATTGGTGTCATTTAGTAGGGGTTTCTTTGCAGCAATTCGACCATGAAGGCCTGATTCACGCAGTCCTCTCTGAACAGTTGATGTTGAGATGTGTCTGTGACTTGAACTCTGTGAAGCATTTATTTGGGCTGCAATTTCTGAGGCTGGTAACTCTAATGAACTTATCCTCTGCAGCAGAGGTAATTCTGGGTTCTGCACTTGAAGAAATGTTCAAAGTTCTTGAAATGTTTCGTATTGACTGACCTTCATGTCTTAAAGTAATGATGGACTGTCGTTTCTCTTTGCTTATTTTTGCTTTTCTTGCGATAATATGGACTTGGTCTTTTACCAAATCTTCTGTATACCCCCCTTACCTTGTCACAACACAACTGATTGGCTCAAACGCATTAAGAAGGAAAGAAATTCCACAAATTAACTTTTAAGAAGGCACCTGTTAATTGAAATGCATTCCAGGTTACTACCTCATGAAGCTGGTTGAGAGAATGCCAAGAGTGTGCAAAGCTGTCATCAAGGCAAAGGGTGGCTATTTGAAGAATCTCAAATATAAAATATACACTTTTTTGGTTACTACATGATTCCATATGTGTTATTTCATAGTTTTGATGTCTTCACTATTATTATACAATGTAGAAAATAGTACAAATAAAGAAAAACCCTTGAATGAGTAGGTGTGTCCAAACTTTTGACTGGTAGTGTATATATTTCAAAAAACATAAAAGTGGTTATAATCTTCCTATTACCCCAAAAATGCATCCAGTAACTCCTATTACCGGTCAGACAACCTTTCAATGCACTCTATTACCCCAGCTCTATCCTCCCAGCTGTAATCCGATCCCATTCACATTCTGTGATTTGATTTGCTGAGGCCTCAGATGGACCAAGCTCGTAGCCCTTTCCACTCTATACAGGTTAAAAATGGCAGATTTTGTCATTAATAAGCGCCTGAATTGGAACAAAGTGGCTGTACAGTAACATGCTATACATGACGTCAGGGCTCAGATTCTCCTGTTCACAGCGCTGTATGGGTTTTGACTGACAGCCGTTATGAACTTGAGCACTGCTAGCGACAAGAAGATGCCCCCATCCCTCCCGCTAATTGGGCTATGTTTGCACATTTGTTATTGTCTGAGTGAGGGAAATGCTGTAAATCGAGAGGAGTCTATGTGTTCTGAAAGATGAGACGTTGAGGATGATAATAAATACTGCTTTGATGTCATACAAGCAAACCGCACACCTGTGAGTCCAAATGTGCACTTCACATTTCCGTACTTGAAACTCATGTTGTTTACAGTATAAAGGTTTATGATTGATATAACCCTAACCCTTCTCAGCAGTATCGGAAGAGAAAGGTCCCTCCCCTCAGCCTAATGTGTGATGAGATAGGATGTAAAGAATCGAGGAAAGATAAATTGAGATGGGGCCATGGACAGGAAACGGTATACCTTTCTCTCCCAGCATGCTTTGTAATAACTGTTGGATGGGGCGGCTGCTCTCCACAATCGATCTGCTCTCTGCAAATAAACTACACAGGGACTGGACTGGAATCTCCATCCTCCAAACATGGATTGATCTCCTGAAAATGGTTTACGGTTCAGCCAATGCAATTCATAGATTGGTGTTTTCGTCAAGCTTGGGATGTGATGTTCGGGTTGAGAGGTTTGTTTTTAAAGTACGGTGATGTTTAGTAGCCAAATCCCAGATTAGTTTGTGCTGTCTAGCCAACTCTCGTCATGCTACATGAGTCAGTTATATACAGCACACAATACAGCACAAACACATCTGGGACCAAGCTAGATGTTTTGCGGTCAGGAGCAAGAAATCTCCTATCTAGCTGTGGTACCGCTTACATTTTACATTTTAGTCATTTAGCAGACGCTCTTATCCAGAGCGACTTACAGTTAGTGAGCGCATACATTTTCATACTGGCCCCCCGTGGGAAACGAACCCACAACCCTGGCGTTGCAAGCGCCATGCTCTACCAACTGAGCTACGCCGTTAATGACTAAATAATTCCAGACTGTGCCATTTATTTGCTTATTTACAATATTATAGTCGTATTCTCAATAAATGATCTTCGTATGACGAGAAAACAAGGCTTAGATAATTCATTTCGATTTAATATAACATATTGATACAGCCTTGTCCCAAACTAATTTAGACCAGCTTTTGATCTAAATGGCCTCTTCTCTCTAGGGCTTGAAGGTGTCTCTGTCTGATTGTCTGTCAGTTGTATGTCAGTAATGTCAGTCTGTCAGTGATGTCTCTGTGTGTACTATCTCTGTTTCAACTGTTTCTCTCTGTCTTTAATAATTGAAATATTAATAGTCTCTGTACCTTTGTTCTTAGTTTGGTTGTGTGTATGCTAATCAATTTAGTCTCTGTCCTCTTTCAGTATCCCCCAATACTTTGTCTAATATAGGTCACTAACCCCTCTGTGTGTGTGTATGTGTGTGTGTCTATGTATGTCTGTGTGTATGCATGTGTGTGTGTTTACATGTGTGTCTATGTATGTCTGTGTGTGTGTTTCTGTACGTGCATGTATTTCTCTCTGTGTGTGTGTGTGTGTGTGACCTCTGTAGCTGGCCGGGGCCATGTTGACGGCCTGCTTTATCTATCTGCTGTATAAAGAAGAGGAGGAGGACTTCTCTGCCGTGTGATTGGCTAAGCCTCTGTCTGGTCACACTCGGTGGGGACGGGACAAGGTTGGAGGGCATTGTGGGAAAATGTGTTCTATGTTTGTGTCTATTTGAACATTTCAATGTTTGTTCTGTGTTGGTGTCTGGATGTGTGTATTTCTATGTTTGTGATTGTGTCTATTGTGTGTTTGTGTGTGTGTGTGTGTGTGTGTGTGTGTGTGAAGAAAACAAAGAGACAGTTGATCTGGTTGCATGCTATTTTTCCTGGCCTGTGCTTTATTCTCGGTACCACCGAGCGACGCCCACCCCGATAGGAACACCAGGCTGACCTCCACATGCATGTTGACCTTTGACCTTTGCATGGCTGAAAGTGCTTGACAACATTATTCACAATCCAAGGAGGTCATGAGCAGAACAAACAGTTTACTGAAGTGCTCCCACAGACTAGACTATGAGATTAATGCCCACAGATAAAAGCGAACGACAGGTGTGCTTCACCAGATTTGAAAGAAACCTGTACAATGAATTTCTCATTGAAACTACTTTCTTAATCTTCCTCGTCATTCCAAACCCTAAACTAACGAGCAGGTAGGAAGTTTTAGCACATTCTGTCATCCATCTCCTCCTTCTCCCTCATCCTTCTCCCTCCTCCCTCCTCCTCCCTCCTCCTTCTCCTTCTCCCTCCTCCCTCCTCCTTCTCCCACCTCCCTCCTCATTCTCCCTCCTCCTTCTCCCTTCTCCATCTCCTTCTCCCTCTTCCGTCTCCTCCTCCCTCCTCCTCCTCCTCCTCCTTCTCCCTCCTTCTCCCTCCTCCGTTTCCTCCTCCATCCCCGTCTCCTCCTCCCTCCCTCCCTTCTTCCTCCTCCTCTGTCTCTTCCTCCTCCTCTGTCTCCTCCCCCCTCCTCCGTCTCCTTCTCCCTCCTCTGTCACCTCCTCCTTCTCCCTCCTCCTCCCTCCTCCGTCTCCTTCTGCCTCCTCCTCAGTCTCCCTCTCCTCCTCCCTTCTTCCTCCTCCTCCCTCCTCCTCCCTCCTCTGTCTCCTCCTCCGACTCCTCCCTCTTCCGTCTCCTCCTCCCTCCTCCTCCTCCTCCTCCTCCTCCTCCCTCCTTCTCCCTCCTTCTCCCTCCTCCGTTTCCTCCTCCATCCCCCGTCTCCTCCTCCCTCCCTCCTTCCTCATCCGTCTCTTTCTCCCTCCTCTGTCTCCTCCTCCTCCTCTCCCTCCATCTTTCTGTGAGTTGTGAGTCATCCTCTTCCTCCTCGCTGTGTGTCATGTGGTGCTGGCAGGGTTAGAGGCATCGTAAAAAACGCCCTGAGTGCCGAGCCGCCAAGGCCTTCTTTGACGAGTCTACTCCCCGCGTTGTGACCCCGGTCGATAATACCCTCGGAGAGGAGAAGACTTGGAGGGGGGCCGTTGATTGAATCTCAGCCCTCCCATTTGTCATCCGTCACATACCCCCCTCCAGCCAATGTGGCTCATCTAAGTCCTAACCTCTCAGCCATTTCCCCTGTGTATTATTGTAACTCTGCTTTTGTCTGACAGATCAATGAGACCTTTCATATCCCCTATCCCTTAATAGTGATGATATGGGATGATCCTGTTAGAAATAGTGACGGGTTTAAGGCTATTGGCAACACAAGTGTGTGTGTGTGTGTGTGTGCCTATGTTGCGTGCGTAAAGGCCTGTTGTATCCTCCCATTTCTTCTCTACCCTAATCTCATCTCATTTTATTTATGTCGGCTCCTTCATCCAAACAAGCGGCAACTAAAGCTCCCTTAGACCGTCCTGCCGCTAGCTGAAAAGTACTTATTTTTCTCAGAGCAACCAAAGTACCTACAAAGTTCTACTGTTGTATCCCAGCAGCCCTTCACTTCCTTATTTTTTCCTACACACAAAGTATTCATAGGATTTTAAATCTCTAACTGAGATGACTCACAAGTGGAGTTTTGAATGTACTTTATAGAAGCGTTTGCGTACTTAAGGAGAAGAAATATCAAGTGTGTTTGAATAAACAATCAATTTATCTGATGTATAACCTATTAAGGAACTAACAAAAGCAATGTTTAGGGCTTTCTCAAGTAAAGCTGGTCTCAACACTTATTGCAAGATATTTGTGCTCGGTGTTGAGAATTTGGAGTGCACTAGGCAAAATGTTTTGCATCATAAACCCCCAAAGTGCCACACTCCTTGTGTCCATAGACTCCTTTCTAAGTATTTACATATGTTACATTAATAATTTGTTATTACTTATTATTTTATATGCCTCACACAAAATGCCAAAAACATCATAAAACATATTCTT
The DNA here is from genome assembly GCF_964263955.1 of Coregonus lavaretus. NCBI lineage: Eukaryota > Metazoa > Chordata > Actinopteri > Salmoniformes > Salmonidae > Coregonus > Coregonus lavaretus. The sequence continues at coordinate 48,427,419 of NC_139992.1, read as the reverse complement.
CACACCATATTTCTTTGTAAAACTTCCATTTCATTGTATCCAATATTTTCCCTCAGTTTAATCTTGTGATTTTATTAGTGGATTAATTATTAATGGTTTATAACACTAAATTAGGGTTTTGAGAATGTTGGCAGTGCTTCAGACAGAAATGTCCTTTGAAAAATGGATGTTGCTAAATGTATGTTTGTTCACAGATTATCTCTCTCCAACAACAGTCATAGTGGGAGCTCTAACATTCACCACTGGCCACCACAGGCCCAATTTCACCACTGCTGCAATAATGGCTGCTCGGCACTCCTGTTCCCATAGTAACCATACACTTTCTCACCCTCTCATCCCTAACCCATTCTCCTCATGCTATCCCACTATGCTACCATGACGACTGACCTTTACCCTTGATTGACCTTCACAATTGTGTGTGTGTGTGTTTCAGATCTGTGGGATGACGTTCACATGCTGCCTACACAGAAGGATTAAGTTGGACCCTTATTGAACCCTACAGTCCAGCCCCCCAACACCATCCTGCCTCACGGCCCAGGGAGCAACAATGCCTGCTGAACACTCAACCTTGACCTCTAACCCCTCCTGACCTCTGAACCTTACAATCCAACCCTGCCTGGATCCTTCTGCACCCCTGCCTTGGCTTGGATGCATTCACAGCCCCCCACTCTCTCAAAGACAAGGCCAATGAAGAAGAGATGCTTTGGTATTTTGGTGTTGTTATTTTCTGTAGTAAGCCTACTGCTGTTTATGTAAGGTAGTTCTTACTGTATGTTGTCAATACAGTCAAATCCTTACTGTAGATTTCACAGTTATCAACATTCCACACAACTGGAAGGCAAAGCGAAGTGGTTGTGACTGAGAATCAAGTGTACTGTACACACTCTCATGGTGTTGCTGCTTGCGAAGGGTTGATTATTGAATTAGTGCTATATTCAGTGTGTCACGGATGTGGACCACAATGTGCCTCTGTCATCGTTTTATCACATATTCTCAAAATAGCTTTGTTACACCGATGTAATGGTTCACCACAAAGGGAATCCCATGGTAATCGATGTTTGATCTACATCACAAAGAAAAACAATCATGAGTTGATTGATACCCACAGAATAATCGAGTAGATATAGGGAAAACTCCATTATGTGTATATAGATGATAGCAAATCTTGATATGAATGAAAATAGCACTAAACGCTGCTAAGAGTAACGTTGCACCTAACGTTTCTGTATGTGTTGCCTCCGTAGTTTGACTAACAAATCTTGTTCTGTGTTGTATGCTATGCTAAACCTACAGTACCACTCATCTTTCAATCCCAGGACCAACTGACTTGTTTTACGGACACTTTTATTATGCTGGAGAAACGTTGTCATTTACCAATGATACGGGGTCAGATCTTTCTACGTTCCCCCTACTGGTTAGATTAGGATTCAGGGGTTATGAGCGACTTCTAAGGTTTGAACTGTCATGAGTCTGTCCTCTCCTCTGGTGTGGGTTAAGATCCCCATCTAGTGGTGGATATTGGTACATACTCCTGTGCAGTGCTCCTGTAGTATTCTGTGTAGGGTTGCAAAATTCTGAGAACTTTCAATACATTTTCTGGTTTTCCAGAAATCCTGGTTGGAGGATTCTGGATTTCCTGCTTATTCCCTCCTGATTCAAGGATTCCTCCAACTGGGATTTCGGGGAAACCAGGGAATTTGTTGAAAGTTCCCGGAATTTTGCAACCCTAATTCTTTCTCACTGATTCTGGAGCAGCCAGGCAGCCTTGGATCGACTACTGCCTTTAAAGACTAACTACATGAAGGCATGAGATATATTTGATTGTTTTGCTGTTATTCAAAGAGATGAAGACACGTATGCAGATGGTCTTTCTTTCTATTCCCCCAAGTGGCCCACCGAAAGCTGTTCTTGCTGTTCATGTATTTTTCTAATCGAAATGGGTCAAAATATTATATAACATTATAGTATGTATAATATAAGAAATATATAATAAAACATATAAGATATGATCTGGGCTGTTTCTATACTGTATACTGTAGTAATCAAAGTATGCCTTTGTCTGTTTAACAAAAATGTCATAGCTATTGAATTTATGTTGATGGTAGTCTTTAACTGGTTTCCTACATCATTCAATGGTTTGGTATTATTATTCTCAGCAGTTTTCTCTTCGCATCAATGTCTTGAATGTTTTGTTACAGTACATGACTATTGCTACTTTAAGACATCATGTTTATATTTATACTCTTCGATATGAGGAGGGCCTCCCGAGTGGCGCAGTGGTCTAAGGCACTGCATCGCAGTGCTTGAGGCGTCCCAGCCTGTGTCGTTGTTCCATCGCGCTCTAGCGTCTCCTTGTGGCGGGCCGTGCGCCTGCAAGCTGACTACGGGCGCCAGTTGTACGGTGTTTCCTCCGACCCATTGGTGCAGCTGGCTTCCGTGTTAAGCGAGCAATGTGTCAAGAAGCGGCTTGGCAGGGTCGTGTTTTGGAGGACGCATGCCTCTCGACCTTCGCCTCTCCCGAGTCTGTACGGGAGTTGCAGCGATGGGACAAGACTGTAACTACCAATTGGGGAGAAGAAGGGGTAAAAGTACAAACAAAAATAAGATATGAAGAGAGCTGTACGTGCACAGGCCATGTTTGAAAGAAGTGCGTAGCCTATCTGTGAAGAGCGTTGAAAGGTTAAAAAAATCTGTCAATGTGCTGTTGGGCAAGGTCCTTAACCCTAATTGTTGCTGTAAGAGTGTCTGCTAAATGACTCAAATGTAAAAGCTGGTGTGACATTGGGATGCACTGTATGACTTGTTCTGTACAATATGATTACATAAACGTTTTTTATCTACTCAATAAATATGATACTATATTACTGAATATATTACTCTTTATATAACCACTACTGTTCAAAAGTTTGGGGTCACTTAGAAATGTCCTTGTTTTGGTACAGGTATCTTCTTTTTTTATGCCCATAACCATGTGTATGAGGTGTATATTTTTGTTTCAAAGTAGATTTGTTTAAGACTAGCAAGAATCACTCTGTGTGACCCTGATTTAGCCCACTGCAGTAAAAGGTTAAATCGGCTTGAAAATGGCTGTCTAGGAATGATCAACAATCAACTTGACAAAGTAATAGGTGTGGAAAGCTCTTAGAGACTTACCCAAAAAGACTCTGTAATCGCCACCAAAGTTGCTTCTACAAAGTATTGACTCAGGGGTGTGAGTACTTACACTACTGTTCAAAAGTTTGGGGTCACTTAGAAATGTCCTTGATTTCGAAAGAAAAGCAATTTTTTTGTCCATTAAAATAACATCAAATTGATCAGTGTAGACATTGTTAATGTTGTAAATGGCTATTGTAGCTGGAAATGGCTGATTTTTTATGGAATATCTACATAGGCGTACAGAGGCCCATTATCAGCAACCAGTCCTGTGTTCCAATGGCACGTTGTGTTTGCTAATCCAAGTTTATCATTTTAAAAGGCTAATTGATCATTAGAAAACCCTTTTGCAATTATGTTAGCACAGCGGAAAACTGTTGTGCTAATTAAAGAAGCAATAAAACTGGCCTTCTTTAGACTAGTTGAGTATCTGGAGCATCAGCAATTGTGGGTTCGATTACAGGCTCAAAATAGCCAGAAACAAATAACTTTCTTCTGAAACTCATCAGTCTATTCTTGTTCTGAGAAATGAAGGCTATTCCATGCGAGAAATTGCCAAGAAACTGAAGATCTCGTACAACGCTGTGTACTACTCCCTTCACAGAACAGCGCAAACTGTCTCTAACCAGAATAGAAAGAGGAGTGGGAGGCCCCGGTGCACAACTGAGCAAGAGGACAAATACATTAGAGTGTCTAGTTTGAGAAACAGACGCCTCACAGGTCCTCAACTGGGAGCTTCATTAAATAGTACCCGCAAAAAACCAGTCTCAACGTCAACAGTGAAGACGCAACTCCGGGATGCTGACCTTCTAGGCCACAATAGCCATTTACAACATTAACAATGTCTACACTGTATTTCTGATCAATTTGATCAATAAAATTCATTTTCTTTTCGAAAACAAGGACATTTCTAAGTGACCCCAAACTTTTGAACGGTAGTGTATATATTAATGTTGTGGAAGATTGTGGTTGGGTTGAATCCTCTAGTAGTGCTGGATATATTATATGTTATGGTGATATGTTGTCACTAGGTGGAGACAAAGTTGTTCCCCTACCAAGCAATTGTTATCATCCAAGGATGTTTTGTCTTCCTCAGTTCCTATATGGATTAATCAGTTAGTTAATGTTAATGTTTGTTACCACTTCCTTTAACCTGTGGATAGGTTATTTTTCACAGGACAAAAAGTACATACTTCAAATCCCACTGAAACGCCATGATTATTGTAATATAAAACATGGTATCTTTGTTCTATTCACCTATTCTCCTAACCTCGTACAACCATAGCTCAGCAGTAATCAGCCTGGTAATACTGGGATACTATTCTCCATCAATCTTACAGTATTGATGCTTCACTATGCTTGCTGACTGCATTTGCACTTAGGCCAACTAGATTCCCTCAACTCAATACACCATTATGTACACATACAAGAGTGCTGTGGCCATAGCAGGATTCATCTGTAGGTTAATGGTATTACCATATGACTGGGGATGCATCCCAATATTCTTTAATAGCTCCCTCATTTGCTTTCTTTCACAAGCACTGATCTGACATTACATGTTAAGTGGGTGCAGTGTGATGCAGTGTGATCCAATGCTTTCATCAGTCAGTAAGGGAAGGAAGCAAGGAGAGGAAGCCAGTTTAGAGTGTTGGGACACAGTCCAAAAAAATCTGTCAATTAGGGAAGATGATGAGGGGAAGCCAGTTTAGAGTGTTGGGACAGAGTCCACGACATCAGTCGGTTAGGGAAGGAGATGAGGAGGGGAAGCCAGTTTAGTGTTGGGACAGAGTCCAAGACATCAGTCGGTTAGGGAAGGAGATGATGAGGGGAAGCCAGTTTAGAGTGTTGGGACAGAGTCCAAGATACGGGGGAGTCTAGCAGTCTGTCAGTACTTCCATCTCCATCAGCAAGCAGAGGATGGCTCCTACACACACAGACACACACACAGACACACCCACATGAAAAAATACTACAGTTTACTATAGAATAATACTGTATTTAATATAGAATAATACAGTATTGACTATGGAATAATACAGTATTTACTATAGAATAATACAGTTTACTATAGAATAATACAGTATTGACTATAGAATAATACAGTATTTACCATAGCATACTACAGTATTTACTATAGAATACTACAGTATTTACTATAGAATAATACAGTATTTACTATAGAATAATACAGTTTACTATAGAATAATACAGTATTTATTTACTATAGAATAATACAGCATTGACTATAGAATAATACAGTATTGACTATAGAATAATACAGTATTTACTATAGAATAATACAGTATTTACTATAGAATAATACAGTTTACTATAGAATAATACAGTATTTATTTACTATAGAATAATACAGCATTGACTATAGAATAATACAGTATTGACTATAGAATAATACAGTATTTACTATAGAATAATACAGTTTACTATAGAATAATACAGTATTTTACTATAGAATAATACAGTATTAACAATAGAATAATAGAGTATTTACTATAGAATAATACAGTATTTACTATAGAATAATACAGTGTTTGCCATAGCATACTACAGTATTTACTATAGAATACTACAGTATTTACTATAGAATAATACAGTATTTACTATAGAATAATACAGTATTTACTATAGAATACTACAGTATTTACTATAGAATACTACAGTTTACTATATAATAATACAGTATTTACTATAGAATAATACAGTATTTATTATAGAATACTACAGTATTTACTATAGAATACAGTATTTACTATAGAATAATACAGTGTCTACTATAGAATTTTGTAGTATACTGTAGAATACTATAGTAAATACTACGTTATATTTACAGACCACAAAGACACTACAGTAAATACTACAGGAATGTCCGCAAAACACTACAGTCTGCAAAAACACTACAGTGAATACTACAGTAAAATATGCAAAAACACTACTATAGTATTTAGCCATAGTATACTATAGTATTTTTCATGTGGGCACACACGCATACACACACACACACACACACACATACACACACAGCGTGCTTTACACACACATTGGTGGGTGAATTGGAAGCAGCTGGAGATACATCCCTCCCATAGTGGACTCTGCACATCATCCACATCATCCACACACACCTTCTTCCTCTCCCATATCTCACCCTCTGACAGCCAGTGGGTGGATGTTTCAGAGGGTCAGCTACTAACACGTTGTGGTCTCCACACACACACACACACATACACACACAGCGTGCTTTACACACACATTGGTGGGTGAATTGGAAGCAGTACCATATTGTACACACACATACACTCACATGCAGGCGTATGCACGCACACAGGCACACACGCACACACGCACACACACACACACACACACACACACAGCACTTCTGGTCTGGATATATTTTTACATTGATAATGTGCTGCTTGAATATGAGTAATTTTGAGAAAATAACCCATATTGATTCCATTGATTCCCATGCCATGTGGAACTCAGTTAGTGTATGATGATATCGTTGTGGCATGGATATCTAATGTCAGAAAAGGGTTTTGTCCTCAACACATATAATATATTTTGGCACTTTACAACACAACCATTGTCCGAGTAGTAAGCCTACACCTACACTCAATATGTGTGAAAACGCTGGAACTATGAATGAATACGGTTGATGAAAAGGAAGTGCCGTGGGCCCCGTGTAAACTGATGCATGTGTGTGTAAATGCAACTCCTCCTCACCTGTCTGTGGAGTCATGAGACTGAAAGTGGTCTGGGTCTCTACTGGGTTTAGACTGGGCCTGGAACAGATCTGACCTGTCTGTGTGGACTGGGTCTAAACATGGCCTGGACTAGGTCTGGACCAGAGAAATAGAATGAGATTCTATGGTCTGGACTTGGTCTGGACAGATTTGGACTGTCTTAGTTTGGACTTAAGTTTGGACTTGGTCTACTTTGTCTAGACTAGATCTGGACTGGGTCTACGCAAGGACTTGGTCTGGACTGAATCTGGACTAGACCTATTCTAGACTGCCTGTTACCTGGGGTCTGGACTAGACCTATTCTAGACTGCCTGTTACCTGGGGTCTGGACTAGACCTATTCTAGACTGCCTGTTACCTGGGGTCTGGACTAAACCTATTCTAGACTGCCTGTTACCTGGGGTCTGGACTAGACCTATTCTAGACTGCCTGTTACCTGGGGTCTGGACTAAACCTATTCTAGACTGCCTGTTACCTGGGGTCTGGACTAGACCTATTCTAGACTGCCTGTTACCTGGGGTCTGGACTAGACCTATTCTAGACTGCCTGTTACCTGGGGTCTGGACTAGACCTATTCTAGACTGCCTGTTACCTGGGGTCTGGACTAGACCTATTCTAGACTGCCTGTTACCTGGGGTCTGGACTAGACCTATTCTAGACTGCCTGTTACCTGGGGTCTGGACTAGACCTATTCTAGACTGCCTGTTACCTGGGGTCTGGACTAGACCTATTCTAGACTGCCTGTTACCTGGGGTCTGGACTAGCTCTGGACCTTCTCCCTGTGGTCCCCAGTCAGACTTCAGAGCTGCTAAATGGGGCTCCTCCTGCTCCTGGCCTGTGGGGTATACTACAAAGCATCAATGAGTTAGCCAGCTAACTTTGATCAACAACCAGAAATAACCACACATTTTCTGGTTCATTATGAATGCTAAACTTGATATGTGTTTTTGGTTGTTGGGTAAACTAGATCATGTTAATTTCAAGCTTATCTTTCTAAAAAATAAAAGGTTATGTACAAATATTTAGGCATGTTAGCTGGCTAACTCATTGAACCTGTTATGTAGTATACCCCTCTGGCCTACTTGTGGGAATGAATGCATTATATTAGCTACGGCAGTAAATGTGTTGGACAGATTCCTCCGGGGATCAAAGGCGGATAACCAAAGCACCGGCAGGCAGAGTGCATGAGGCCATAGTGCCAGCATAAATCCACCATAATATTGCTGTCAGCATAAGGTCATGTGTTGTCAGCCTCACAGAACCAGCAAACACAGAGAGATGCCAGATGTGCTGGTTGGAGTGGGTGGAAACTGCCTGCAACCACTGATCTGAGGTCAGATATATTTGATTGGTATTATGGTTGAGTTTAGGCTCGGAGGTGGGGTAATCTGATCCGATCTGTGGTTAGCAGGTAACCTCTTATCTTAGATAGATTTCACATTGTGTTAGCTTCCCATTTCATTTAATATATCATGTAGCTTGAGAATGAAGGCTATGTGAGGTTTACACATCTCGGCCATGAAATTGAATTAAGACGTACAAACACATGATTAGATCCATGACAAATGCATTAACTAATATTCTAAACAGAGATGTATTCCATTATGTTAGTGCAAAGGGGGATGTTGTTTCCCCAGAACAAGAGCGCTTTTATTTTGAAATACCAGAGTTCTGCTACTTTTATTTTGAATCAGCAGCAGAGTGATAGGGTTGACTGGGTCAATGAGGTCACATTAGGGGTTAACACATTTTCTATTAATGTGTATTTCCTTATTATTTTACCATAACAATGGTATTGTGTAATTTCTAAAATCAATGCAAATCCGTATGATCTGTAGGCCTAATCTTAGCACAGCTATAAGAGAATACGAAGATAAAATATCATAATGGTTCGATCCATTTCCTGGTTTAACGTTACATTGTCTAGATGGGATACAGCTTTTGTCAAATTGACTTCAAAAGTCGATTTTTGACGAGTCGACAGAAGGAACCCCATTATGATTGTCTCAATATTCAGGTATGCTATCCATGTACAATCACACAGCCTAGCCTATGGCTATGATGCTGCCCTCAGCATGAGACAATGACGAGGACACCCCCTCAAGTGGGTACAAGGAACAGTATTACTATTGTTCCTGAGCATTGGACTTTGTTATTTAGTATATTGCCTATTGTCCAGGATATGAACTCAGTGATGACACCACACCAATTAATTAACAATGGTGTCACACGGACTTGAACAGAGACATGTTGGGCTAGGGGGAATGGGATGGGGAGTTAGGGGACATGTTGGGCTAGGGGGAATGGAATGGGGAGTTGGGGGACATGTTGGGCTAGGGGGAATGGGATGGGGAGTTGGGGGACATGTTGGGCTAGGGGGAATGGGATGGGGAGTTGGTATAAACTAAGTGTGTAAATTGACATGAATATTGTACCTGTAACAAAGCAAATAAAAAAAAGTGCTCAAAAAAATGTATAATTGATATTTTTTTCATTTTAGCTAACCCTACACTTTTCCTAACCTTAACCTAATTCTTCTAACCTGCTACGTAAATTCTCCCAACCTGCTACCAAAAGTAAATTTGGACAAAAGCTGTATCCCTTCTAGACAAAACCATTTGTTTTGCACTCGTTTCAGCTTACATCACCTGCGAGAGGGTAGGCAATTTTCTGCTCTATTTATTCTGACACTAAAATGTATAAATATCGCTCCATGGCCATTACAGAGTAGTCATATTTTCCTTGTCGACTTTGTTTATGCATTTTGTCACAATTCTGTTTCTTAGAATTGAATATTTGTGCCCCAGCTTCATAGCCGTGGGAAGAAGGGGTGCTGAGGATGCTGCAGCACCCCCGATAAGTTTGCCCAGCTTAACTCAACAGAATGTTCACAGCCATTTCGATGCTCGAACTGCTAGCCAGCAAACAGTGCTTTAGCGTTAGCCAGGGCCCATCAATACACTGGTTTTACCAAAGGAAATAACAAAGTATGAGCATAGTTTAAAGTTAACAACATGCTAAGTTTTAACTATTTATTTTTTCCTCGGTAGAACCAGTGTATTTGTATTTTCACTGGTCAGACACCGAGGGTTATTGCATTCATTAGAACTGCAAATATGCTGCCTTTTTTATATGAGAATTGCAAATATAATTTTATTTTCATTCATTTATTCATATTGTAATATCTTGTAAACTTGTACCACATGCTTTGCTCTATCGCTTTATAAAACTCTATGCAATAATGACCTTTGACCTTTCTATGCAGGAGGCCAAAAGTAAATACTCAGATCCACCCCATCAGTCGTTGTGGTGTCGCCTTTATACTCTGAACACAAGCCAGAGCGAAACCTCTGCCATTTACAAGACCCTGCATGCAATAATGACCTTTGACCCTTCCTTAAACAGGAAGCGTGGGCTTAGGAAGGGTCCCCATGTAGAGAAAGCTGTGGTTTTCAAGGTATGTGTGTGTTGCGTTCAATCTGTGTGGGCAAGTCCATGGGAGACAGAGTGAGATGGAAACAATGTAAAGTGTTTCAAGACGGACTTCAAATCCAGGTCTATGATGATGATGATGATGATGGATACCAAACATCAGGCGGGTGGTCTGGAGGTTACCATGACCACACCATGATTAATTGACATTTCCTTTTCAGTCTCTAATGGCGTTTTAAAAAGGAAGTGGCTGTAAACAATGAGAAAGACCCAGCAGGAGTCTCTGACATGGGAGTTAAAAATTGACACCTAAGATGGATGCCGGCTGGGCCTCCTGCTGCTCTCTGGCCGTGATATGGAAGTGCAGTGTGTCCTACCACTCAACAGAAGGTCGAAGTTCAAACCCTAAGAATAGCTGTCACCTGGAGGTAAGTGATGTGCCATTGTTTAACTAAATTTCCCACTGTGTTGAAGACAAGTGTACAGGCCCCAGCAGTGACGGAACTGAAGAATAGTTGTCAGTGCTGTAGTCTAGCTTGGTGTGTTTGGGTCAGTGCCCAGGCCATGTTGGTGTATTGTATTGACTTTGCAAGTGGTCTGGAGGTGTTGAAGCATGTGTGTTTATGATTTGTAATGCTTTGTCTGACTAGCTTCTGACTGTGAATCTCTTCAACACATGCTCCGGAACTTTGGTGACTACTACGTATTTTTTTTAAACTCCCGCTTTGCGCTTGATGTGTCAATGTGTAGTTCATACATGCAGAATTACTGTCTTACCTCAATTAGCCACGAAGTCCCTAGTTTGAAAGCGACTGTTTTTCTGGAAGCTGTGCTGCGCCATTTCCCCTACATTTTCCCCCATTTGAGTCAGCCCCCTAGCAATTAGAGTTCAACCAATGAGCTTCAGCCCCTTGCCGTTTGAGTGACAGGTAGCAAGAGGCACGTCATGCACACACACAGCAGAGTGAGAGAGAGAGCAATCAATCACATGGTGTACATATCTACACATGGTGTGACGTCGTACGCAATTTTCAATGACCACTTTTGGCTCGTTAGCGCTACTTTCAGAACTACTGGCTAAAAAGTATAAAAAAGTACCTGAGAATCTCTTTCAGCTAGCGTAGTATTGTTTGAAGCCAGGGTCACTCATGTGATGAGTCAATGAAGTGGCCCAAATGCTTGTCGTAGTAAGTTAAAGTAACTCATAAGTGATCACCTTTAACCTGGGTTGTCTTTGGCAGTGGCTGATGAGGTCAACATACATACAATTTATTTGGATTTGTTAGCATTTTTGTGGATGCATGAAGTTCCAAGCTGCATCTTGCATCCAACATCCTTTTTGTTACTTACAGTATATGGTTGTTTTATGTAGGCCTAATACTTTAGTTTGTTGTGTGTGGGCGCACATTTGCACGTGTGTGTGTGTGTGTGCTTCTGGGCATTTAGATATTTTATGGTCCTCAAGAGAGGGAAATACGTTTTGTGTGAATGTTTACACAGAATCATATCTGAGCATATCTCTCCTGCCTCAATGCCGTCCCCAAAGGGCCGGTCAGGCTTCTTGAGTAATGAGAATGGGTGCCATTAGTTTTAACCCTGCTTTTTAAGCCAATAGAAAGAGAGGAGGAACGCCATTTTAAACAGATTAGGCTGTCACCTTGTGTTTGTGTGAGGGACGCCTGGGGGAACTAGAGAGGGAGAGCAGAAGGAATAGAGAGAGAGAATAAGAGTTAATTTTATTGTGTGGGATTGATGGGAAGGAAGGATGACAGAGAATTTGGCTTGGCCTTAGAGTGGTGAGCAGTGAGGACACAGAGTGAATCATCAGAATGGAGGGTAAACAGCCTCATTTCACTTCCAAGGGGAAGTAAACACTCACATTTAGGATGCACCGCTGCCCTTGGGGCCTTGCAGCTGCTGCCTAGGACTCTCAGGAGGAATACGAGACGAAACAGGAGAGACTGAAAAAATATCCATTGGCCTGTTTGAGGGAAAGTGGTTTGTGGTCAATGGCTAGAAATGTGCAGGATTGGCATTCTGTTCATAAACTGTACTTTAGAAGTGCTTTCTTCCTTCCCCTTCTCCTTGATCAAACCACTGATCTGACGTGATTACCCAGGCCAAAGCAAGGCTTCCACTGCATGGCTAGCTTTCTCAAATCCAGCAATGTCCTGGTTACAGTTTCTCAGTTTACCTTATCATCACCACTTAATCTGGATATTACTGTAGATCTGGAATATTAGTGTCAATCTGGATATTACTGTAGATCTGGAATATTACTGTCAATCTGGAATATTACTGTCGATCAGAAATATTACTGTTGATCTGAAATATTACCGCAGATCTGAAATGATTTGTAGGCCTATAAAAACTATGGCGAATACTCCACTGATAGAGTAGGGGCTAGGCTGGGCCAACAGGGAATTCAGCAATAGTCTCCTGGCTGACACCATATTTACCTGTATTTAACCTACCTATCAACTGTACATGTACAGCATGCCCAACTCATTTTAACCTTCATAAATCTTGATATTACTGTATATAACCATTTCTGATATAGTCAGCAGTAATTTCACCATAGATGTGATACTAGAGCATGTAAAACAAGCTGGTGGGTGTTGCTTTGAATCTGTAAAAGATATTAGCCAATTAAATGTTTATATAAGTTTTACAAAAGTTTTTCCATGTTATGTACGATTTCCATTATGACATGCTAGAGAGTTACTTACCCATAACACATTACTGGACTAGGCCTATAGCCTATGTCATATTTTCCTATTGTTTGAGGTGTCGGCATAATCTAACTACTGATTCCAGGACAGCTTTGTTTGTTGCTGATAATGGGTTTAGATTAGGGCTGCAATAAGTCAGCAGAAGTATAGTTGGGTGCAGACAATCCAGTAGACAGTGGTGAGCCACTCTCCTGTGTGGCTGGGGAAGTGTTGGCGTTCTCTTTTCCGCAGGAGTGTATGTGTGTGTGTGTGTGGGAAACTCTGGCTGACTCTGAAGCGTGCATACCTTCAGCTATGGAACACACACACACACAGACATGGAGACAGAAAAACACAGATGCACACACACACACTCTCTCTCTCTCTCTCACTCTCTCTGTCTCTCTCTCTCTCTGTCTCTCTCTCTCTCTCTCTCTCTCTTTCTCTCGCTCTCGCTCTCTCTCCCTGTCTCTCTCTCTCTCTCTCTCTCTCTCTCTGTCTCTCTCTCTCTCTCTCTCTCTCTCTCTCTCTCTGTCTCTCTCTCTCTCTCTCTCTCTCTCTCTCTCTCTCTCTGTCTCTCTCTCTCTCTCTCTCTCTCTCTCTCCCTGTCTCTCTCTCTCTCTCTCTCTCTCTCTCTCTCTCTCTCTCTCTCTCTCTCTCTCGCTCTCTCTCTGTCTACTGTCCCTCTGCCAGGATGGGATCCATGCCTTACATAGCACAGCGTTTAGACTGTCTCTGACACACATGCCTCACATTACTCCTGGCGTCTTCAGCCCTTCTCCAAGAGAGACGTACGTGTGTGTGTGTCTGGCTGTCTGTCTGTGTACATTTGTGTGTGAGAGACGGAGCTTCTCCAGTAGTACATTGCACTTGTATAAATAGTACTACATCCCAGTGTTTTAGATTACATATATCTTAACCATGAGAGAGGATTGCCAATGACAAATACCAAACAAGTTGGACATACACTGCATATACAGTTATATGAACATGTTGACACTTGCAGGTTTCGTATTGACCAGCAGAGGGACCCAGTGGTCTAAATGAGAGTTTTGGCATT
>NC_139992.1:48327873-48413106 GCF_964263955.1 Coregonus lavaretus | reverse complement strand
AGCCATTTAGCTGGTAAAACAAAGGTTAGCCATGTGTTGGCAAACATTATGTCAAGTAAAGCAAGCTTCTCAGCAGCCAGCGGCACTTGTCACATTGGTCGCCTATTCGCGGCTGCTTTTTCGACACCTATGTCAGATACTCCTGAGTGTAATTTGCTCAATAGGCCTTGTTGAATAGGCCTTGTTCCACTTTTTTATTTTTGTAATATTTGTGAGGTTGAACACCCCTGTTATAAATGTAACATTATATTTATCGTTATCGCATCAGTTCAGACAATTTATCAGGATAATCTGATACTATTCTCTATATAGTGCAGTGCACTACTTTACCCAAGGGACAGGGGAATATGGTTATGTACCCTAAACTACTGTATGTCCATAAATAATCAGTATTATGTGCATTTAGTCAAGTAAAAGGAATTATTTTATATTTTATTGGTAGTATATGGATTTGTTTGAATTCATTCTAGAGGAATTTTTATTGTCTTGAATAATTTCTTGGAAATTATTTCTGTTTAGCCCTACAATTCACACGGATACACTTTACCACTTGGAATACATGATGGAATTGTCCATTGGAATACCTACAGTGGTGGAATACTGCAACACAGAATTCCGATCATTCCCTCCAACTGTATTCCATTAGCAGTGAATTATGGTCTCCGCTCGTTGGTAACCGGCCTAAATTCCTGTCCATTCTCTGGAAGCTGGATTCTATCACAGCCATGTTTCTAAACCGTCATCCTCTCCATTAAATTATGACAACATTCTTCCTGGTCTGTCTGTTGTATGTCAAGTTGAGCTTTGATTCTGTCTACTCCTGAGTGGCGCAGTGGTCTAAGGCACTGCATCGCAGTGCTAACTGTGCCACTAGAGATCCTGGCTCTGTCGCAGCCGGCCGCAACCGGGAGACTCATGGGCGGCGCACAATTGGCCCAGCGTCGTCCAGGGTAGGGGGGGGAATGGCCGGCAGGGGTGTAGCTCAGTTGATAGAGCATGGCGTTTGCAATACCAGGGTTGTGGGTTTGATTCCCACGGGGGGCAAGTATAAAAAAAAAAAGTATGTATTCACTAACTGTAAGTCGCTCTGGATAAGAGCGTCTGCTAAATGACTAAAATGTAAATGTAAATGTATTCTAGTACAGCTTTAATATCAGGCCTGCATTTGTTATTGTCTTGTGATGGTGATGGGTCTCACTGTCTTTTTCTCCCACTCTCTATGTATTTTCCTCTCTCTCTCTATGTCTCTCTCTCTCTCTCTCTCTCTCTCTCTCTCTCTCTGTCTCTCTCTGTCTGTCTCTGTCCTCTCGCCTCTGTCTCTGTCTCTCGTCTCTCTCTCTCTCTCTTCTCTCTGTCTGTCTCTGTCTCTGCCTCTCTCTCTCTCTCTCTCTCTCTCTCTCTCTCTCTCTCTCTCTCTCTCTCTCTCTCTCTCTCTCTCTCTCTCTCTCTCTCTCTCTCTCTCTCTCTCTCTCTCTCTCTACCTCTCTACCTCCCTACACCCTCTACAGTAACATATTCAAAGGCTCAGCAGTGTGTATGTACAACATGGCAGACATCCGGAGGGTCTTCCTGGGTCCCTATGCCCACAGAGATGGGCCCAACTACCAGTGGGTACCCTTCCAGGGGAGGGTGCCCTACCCCCGCCCTGGCACGGTAAGTCATAGGGGGGTCATATGGGGGTTATGACAAGTTATAGCACCTCATAGCTGCTACTTAGAAGCGAATAGGCAAATACAAGTAATTCACAACTGATACTTAGAACCTATATTTAGGTATGGAAGTAGCAAGTGACTGATGCCACACATAGCAAGTTTTATAGAAGTAATGAATATCAATAGTTATAGCAAGGTAACATGTGACTTATGAAAGGGAAACGTAACATTAGTATTCATCACAATAACCTCAATAACCATATTTCCTACTTATTATAACATGGCACAACATGAAATACATATGACTTCAGTTCCAGACCCATAGATGTATTAAAACTGACTTGTTAACTCTATAACCTCTTATTCTTCATAGTGCCCCAGCAAAACGTTTGGGGGCTTTGACTCCACCAAGGACCTCCCTGATGATGTGATCACCTTCGCGCGGGGCCACCCGGCCATGTTTAACCCTGTGCACCCCATCGGGGGTCGTCCAATCGTGGTGCGGACCGACGTGGACTACCAGTTCTCCCAGCTAGTGGTGGATAAGGTGGAGGCAGAGGACGGACAGTACGACGTCATGTTCATCGGAACAGGTCAATGAGATACGATTTATTTATTTTTAGATAATACTTTTTTATTAAAACTGGTTGAATGCTACATGAAAAAAGGTACATGTTTTTTTTTAAAGTGTTGATACGCCTAAGGGAATTGATGATTTGTGCTCAAGGTTGTTATGCTGCATGAGCGCAAAAACCAAGCAAATGTCACCTTGAAATGCATTGAAGTAGAACTAAGATTAATTATGTGTTCTCTCCATTGGAATATTATATGAAGTATGTAAGGGACAACTGAAATGAAAAGTGTAATTTTACAGTACAAGGATGTCTAGAATATGCTAATTCATACATAATAAAAGCTAGATGTTGACATATGTTTCCTGTTCTAGACCTGGGCACAGTCCTGAAGGTGGTTAGGGTCAGATAGATAACTAGATACTGATGTATGTTTCCTGTTCTAGACCTGGGCACAGTCCTGAAGGTGGTTACCATCCCAAGAGAGAGCTGGCATGACCTGGAAGAGGTGGTCCTGGAGGAGATGACCGTGTTCAGGGTACGGTCACACACTGGGAAACTGGTTAAGGTTATAATTGATTGCATTTATATGGCAAATATTCAAGGAAGTCTGATAGAACACCTGTAATTTTGTTGGGAAGGGAAGCTAGGGTACATGGTCAATATCTAGCTCTGAAATAAAAAGGAGGAGTGGGGAAATCCCATTGGGAGTTATGAGGGGGGTGTCTAAATGAATCAGAGTGTTATATCTGCTCTAACTGTGTCTTTCTGCAGGAGTCCACCCCCATCACGGCAATGGAGCTTTCCACCAAACAGCAACAGCTGTACCTGGGCTCGGCGCTGGGCGTTTCCCAGATGCCTTTGCACCGATGTGAGGTGTACGGGAAGGCTTGCGCTGAGTGCTGTCTGGCCCGCGACCCCTACTGCGCCTGGGACGGAACAGAGTGCTCCCGTTACTTCCCTACCGCCAAGAGGTAGGAACACACACACAGACATTTGCGTACGCGTGCACACACACAAATATGAATGCAGAAAAGCAGAATGAGGGTCTGCCTAGGCTTGAAGTAGTAGGAGGCTGGTTCGTAAACGTAAAGTACCGAAGTATGAACACACACACACACACACAGAAAGACAGACAGAAAAGTACGTATGCATACACATATACGCACAGGATCCACATGCAAGCATTTACGCCCATACAGTGAGGGAAAAAAGTATTTGATCCCCTGCTGATTTTGTACGTTTGCCCACTGACAAAGAAATGATCAGTCTATAATTTTAATGGTAGGTTTATTTGAACAGTGAGAGACAGAATAACAACAAGAAAATCCAGGAAAACGCATGTAAAAAATGTTATAAATTGATTTGCATTTTAATGAGGGAAATAAGTATTTGACCCCCTCTCAATCAGAAAGATTTCTGGCTCCCAGGTGTCTTTTATACAGGTAACGAGCTGAGATTAGGAGCACACTCTTAAAGGGAGTGCTCCTAATCTCAGCTTGTTACCTGTATAAAAGACACCTGTCCACAGAAGCAATCAATCAATCAGATTCCAAACTCTCCACCATGGCCAAGACCAAAGAGCTCTCCAAGGATGTCAGGGACAAGATTGTAGACCTACACAAGGCTGGAATGGGCTACAAGACCATCGCCAAGCAGCTTGGTGAGAAGGTGACAACAGTTGGTGCGATTATTCGCAAATGGAAGAAACCAAAATAACTATCAATCTCCCTCGGCCTGGGGCTCCATGCAAGATCTCACCTCATGGAGTTGCAATGATTATGAGAACGGTGAGGAATCAGCCCAGAACTACACGGGAGGATCTTGTCAATGATATCAAGGCAGCTGGGACCATAGTCACCAAGAAAACAATTGGTAACACACTACGCCGTGAAGGACTGAAATCCTGCAGCGCCCGCAAGGTCCCCCTGCTCAAGAAAGCACATATACAGGGCCGTCTGAAGTTTACCAATGAACATCTGAATGATTCAGAGGAGAACTGGGTGAAAGTGTTGTGGTCAGATGAGACCAAAATCGAGCTCTTTGCCATCAACTCAACTCGCCGTGTTTGGAGGAGGAAGAAGGCTGCCTATGACCCCAAGAACACCATCTCCACCGTCAAACATGGAGGTGGAAACATTATGCTTTGGGGGTGTTTTTCTGCTAAGGGGACAGGACAACTTCACCGCATCAAAGGGACGATGGACGGGGCCATGCACCGTCAAATCTTGGGTGAGAACCTCCTTCCCTCAGCCAGGGCATTGAAAATGGGTCGTGGATGGGTATTCCAGCATGACAATGACCCAAAACACACGGCAAAGGAGTGGCTCAATAAGAAGCACATTAAGGTCCTGGAGTGGCCTAGCCAGTCTCCAGACCTTAATCCCAGGTTCGAGTTACCAAACATCAGCCTCGAAACCTTAATGACTTAGAGAAGATCTGCAAAAGAGGAGTGGGACAAAATCCCTCCTGAGATGTGTGCAAACCTGGTGGCCAACTACAAGAAACGTCTGACCTCTGTGACTGCCAACAAGGGTTTTGCCACCAATTACTAAGTCATGTTTTGCAGAGGGGGTCAAATACTTATTTCCCTAATTAAAATGCAAATCAATTTATAACATTTTTGACATGCGTTTTTCTGGATTTTTTTGTTGTTATTCTGTCTCTCACTGTTCAAATAAACCTACCATTAAAATTATAGACTGATCATTTCTTTGTCAGTGGGCAAACGTACAAAATCAACAGGGGATCAAATACTTTTTTCCCTCACTGTATATCACATACAGTACATACACTGGTACACTCATTCACTGGTACACACATACACTGGTACACACATACACTGGTACACACATTCACTGGTACACACATACACTGGTACACACATACACTGGTACACACATACACTGGTACACACATTCACTGGTACACACATACACTGGTACACACATACACTGGTACACACATACACTGGTACACACATTCACTGGTACACACATTCCATTTGAGTGATTGTTGTGCATTCCACAGCTCAGGGGTAAAAACATGCTTCCCCACACACACAGTCCTAGCCAGTAGCAGTGTTAGAACCACTTCACTCTACAGCCAAGAGTTATAAAAAACCCACATAGCCACACACACACACACACACACACACACACACAAACAAACACACACACACCAAATGATAGGCCAACAGGAGCTGTCTGACTTCTTCACCCCGCCAGCCGAGCGGTATGAACAAACACAACCTCAAATGACCTTCTCCTCCATCCAGCAGGATTAGCCTGACCACTACCAGCCCTCCACCTCCTTCCAGCACAACTCTCCATTAAAAACATAAAACTGACCTAAGATCAGCATCTACACTAGGGAAGCATGAGAGAATTGAAATGTTGTCCAACTTTACTATAGGTCCTCAGACTATCAGCATCAGAAGTAAGGCTGTAGACAGGCAGGGAGGCCGAGGGGTGGCGGCTCACCCTTGGTCAGGGCTGCTGGGGAGCTCCAGACTAGCAGCATCACAGGGAGGCCGAGGGGTGGCGGCTCACCCTTGGTCAGGGCTGCTGGGGAGCTCCAGACTAGCAGCATCACAGGGAGGCCGAGGGGTGGCGGCTCACCCTTGGTCAGGGCTGCTGGGGTGCTCCTGACTAGCAGTATCACAGGGAGGCCGAGGGGTGGTGGCTCACCCTTGGTCAGGGCTGCTGGGGGCGCTCCAGACTAGCAGCATCACAGGGAGGCCGAGGGGTGGTGGCTCACCCTTGGTCAGGGCTGCTGGGGGCGCTCCAGACTAGCAGCATCACAGGGAGGCCGAGGGGTGGTGGCTCACCCTTGGTCAGGGCTGCTGGGGCGCTCCAGACTAGCAGCATCACAGGGAGGCCGAGGGGTGGTGGCTCACCCTTGGTCAGGGCTGCTGGGGGCGCTCCAGACTAGCAGCATCACAGGGAGGCCGAGGGGTGGTGGCTCACCCTTGGTCAGGGCTGCTGGGGCGCTCCAGTACTCTCCAAATATTTTCTTCTCCAGCCCAAGCTAAATGAGAACCAGACGTCTGGGCTTGGCTCAGCAGGCACTCGGACTGCCTTGCACGTGTTCAGACAGCCAAAGACAGGAATGCTTGGGAGGAAATGTAGGAAGAATTGTAGAGTGTGTGTGTGTGTGTGTGTCTTGGGTAGGAGCAGGGTGTGTGTATTTGGGGGATGTATGCATGTGTGAGTGTATTTATGTGTGTTGGGGTGGGTAAATGGGTGTGTGCGCATGTTGTTTATATTTGTATGTGTGGGTGGATGGGTTGTGTGAGTTTTTGCATGAGTGTGTGTGTTTGTGAAAGCGAGAAAGAAAGAGAGAGAGAGAAGAGACCATCCAATACAGGAATAATCAGCCTAAACCAAACCTCCCTCCCTCCCTCTAACTCCACCCCTCGCTCATTCCTCTATCGCTCCAACTGTTTCACCTTTAAAACTCCAAACCCACTCTCTATTTCCCTCTCCCCTGCCTCTCTCTCTCTCTCTCTCTCTCTCTCTCAATTCATATATCTATCTATCTATCTATCTATCTATCTATCTATCTATCTATCTATCTATCTATCTATCTCTATCTCTATCTCTATCTCTCTCTATCTCTCTCTCTCTCTCTCTCTCTCTCTCTCTCTCTCTCTCTCTCTCTCTCTCTCTCTCTCTCTCTCATCTCTCTCTCTCTCTCTCTCTCTCTCTCTCTCATCTCTCTCTCTCTCTCTCTCTCTCTCTCTCTCTCCTCTCTCTCTCTCTCTCTCTCTCTCTCTCTCTCTCTCTCTCTCTCTCTCTCTCTCTCTCTCTCTCTCTCTCTCTCTCTCTCTCTCTCTCTCTCTCTCTCTCTCTCTCTCTCTCTCTCTCTCTCTCTCTCTCTCTCTCTCTCTCTCTCATCTCTCTCTCTCTCTCTCTCTCTCTCTCTCTCTCTCTCTCTCTCTCTCTCGCCTCACTCTTATAAATGTCCTGTATGGTTAAGGAACCCCTGACACGAGACCTAGAGACCTCCACCTTTGGCTGTGCTCCCCTCTCTCCCCTTTGATTTTTACGACACGTCAGAGCATATGATCTTAGTGGTGTGAACCAGGGAACCATAGAACCAGGGAACACATAGGGAGCACAGGGAGGCAGGTTATCTGTCAGCCAGTACAAAGCCAGGTTGTGAAAACGTCCACAACACAGCTGTAAAAACCGGGCTTATAACATGACTCGGACACGCAATCGGCACGAACATGTACATGGAGCTCACACATGCACACACATGCATACGCATACACACACACACACACACACACACACACACACACACACACACACACACACACACACACACCACACACACACACAAACACACGCACACTGTACGGACTAACGAGCATTTCAAGTCGTGGAGGACCTAGTCAGGATCTTTATAGGGGATTTCAAGGCCCAGGCTAAATGTGTTTCATAATGTTTAGTAATGACGTCCTGAACGATGAATCACAATGAATCATTCCTTTAATTGGAGCAAAAGGTTGACATGTTTTTAAATGTGATTTTCTCTCCTTTTTTATTTCTTCCACCCACTCAATAGCATTAGACATAACAGAGGACTGATGGTGAAATTAACAGTTCTACTCTGTTCTTCAGTTGTACTGCAGAAATGTGTTAGCTGTGCCACTGGTCAAGATTGCCCTCTAGTGGTATAAACGTCACAGTACAAAGAGCCCCGACTCGATGGAACTGGGGAGTGAAATAAGTCTGAGGAAATATAGAGCAGTGAGTGGCCTGACCAACACAAATAGGTGTTATGTTATATATGTTGTGTGTGAGGGAAGTTTATTAACTCATTGGCAACACAATATAACATTTGATTGTTTCTATGGCCCTGTGTGGCTCAGTTGGTAGAGTGTGGTGCTTGCAACACTTGGGTTGTGGGTTTGATACCCAAAGGGGACCAGTACAAAGATGTATGCACGCACTACTGTAAGTTGCTCTGAAGAAGAGCGTCTGCTAAATGACTCAAATGTAAATGTATTCTTTTGTTGTTTCATAGGAGAACAAGACGCCAGGACATCAGGAATGGAGATCCACTCTCCCAGTGCTCTGACCTGCAGCATCATGGTACAAACGCTTTTTATATTTGTATTTTACGCTTTCTATTTCATACACACACATGTGCGTGCAGACATGCAACCTTCACCCCCATACACACGTGTGCCCACATAAAACCCATACATGCACCACCCTCCCCCTACACACCCACCACACACCACACACACACACACACACACATTAACACACACGCACGCACACTGTAGTGTCTCTCTTGTAACCCTATCCCTGCGTCTGTGTAGATGACGTAGACGGGCTGGGTCATGTGGAGGACAGGAGTGTGTACGGAGTGGAGAACAGCAGCATGTTCCTGGAGTGTAGTCCCAAGTCCCAGAGAGCCCTCATCTACTGGCAGCTCCAGAGACCCAACGAGGACCGCAAACAGGAGGTGGGTACACACACACACACACACCGCATGTAAGATGTGTCCTGTTCACGATCATTCTCAACAACTTCCCAATCATTTTCAATAACTTTGCAATCACACTAAACATTCATTAACGATTACCCATTCTCAGTGTTTACATGAAAATGAAGTCGTGTGAAATTGCTTCAGTTTGCCATGCACTCAAATGCAATCATATAGAATGGATATTGAATATCTCTATCTCCCTCATCCCCCTCCCTTTCCTCCCCTCCCCCTCGTTTCGTTCTCCATCTCTCTCTCCAGATCAAGTCGGAGGACAGGGTGATCCGCACGGAGCAGGGCCTGCTCATCCGCACTCTCACCCAGGCCGACTCGGGCGTCTACACCTGCCACGCTGTGGAGCACGGCTTCATCCAGCCCCTCCTCCGCCTCTCCCTCCAGGTCATCCCCACACAGAGGCTGGGTGAGCTGCTGCCCGGTGGGCCTCTTAGTGGAGCTGGAGGGTCTGGTGGTGCAGGTGGGCCTGCTGGTGCAGGTCACTCGACAAAACACAAGCTGTGGTATAGGGATTTCCTCTCCCTCCTGGACCACCCTGACCTGAACAGCGTGGAGGAGTTCTGCGAGCGCGTGTGGCGGAAGGAGCGCAAACAGCGGCGCCTGAAAATCCCCACTATCACCACCAATGGCCAAAGTCTGGATAGGCTTGACGGCGGAGCTCCAAGCTCAGGCCTAAAGCCTAAAAGTAGTCCTCTTGGCGCAGGTGCACCCAATGCCCAGAAGCAGAAGAGTGGGTCTCCTACGGTGCAGCAGCAGAGCAAAGAGGGGAGCCCCCGGAGCACGAACACCCAGAAGGTGCAACTCCATGCGGGTACGCTGACCCAGGCCCAGCCCCCTAAAAACAACAACCAGAATGGCCAGAACTCTCAGGCTACACCCAACGTCCAGAGCCCCCAGAAGGGCCAAGGCGCCCTGGGGGGAAACCTGGGGGGGACCCAGGTGCCTGGTGGGGGGGCCAGAGGTGGACCCCAGCACACGGCCAAGTGGAGGCGGATGCAGGAGAACAAGAAGGGGCGAAACAGGAGGACCCACGAGCAACAGAGACCCCCGCGGAGTGTCTGAGACGACCACAGCAACACACACACATGCGCGGACATACACACACTTACGCACATACTGTTAAAATATAGACTTGCTATTCCATAAAGATATACTGTAGGAACACACATAATGCAGTACAGTCATGGACATATGCTCATACACACATAATATGTAGACAGAGAAAGACCGTCCCAATGGAATGCTCTTATACATACACATAAAGCGCACGCACACACACACACACACACACGCGCGCACGCGCACACACACACACACACACACACACACACACACACACACACACACACACACACACTGCAAATACCCTGTGAAGACTTGGAGAAGACTGGCGACTAAAAGGACGTAATGGACTGAGACTAAACTGGAATCGTATACGTACTGTACCTGCTAACCATGTGGATATACTGGCCCAGGGTGTACAATGTGAGGAACTGTATATTCCAGGTCCGTGTTGCAAGGGGGACCGAGTTGCCTGGCGGACACATAGCCCTCCTGTACATATGCTACTTCCTTATAGGACTGGGTTCAAAAACATTTATTTTCAGTGAGGATGATACATGTTACATGTACACACCTCTGGACAAGTTTGGACAATGGCCTAATGCATGGACACAGGACATTTCAGAAGGGATTGAGACTTTAAAGTTCAGTAGGGACGTCCGTTAGTGCAGCTACTGGCCTTGTTGACATGCACATGAGAGAAGGAAGAGGATGCCCACTATATAGAGACTGGAAGAACTATAAGGATAAGGAATCATTTGTCCAGTCGATTGCAAACTACAACAGAAATAAATCAAAAGAAGAACAGTCATTTTCGGAGAGTGAACTGCAATTCCCACAATACAGTTTGTCGGCTCAACTTTGTTCAATTGATTCGATTCACAATGACTCTCATGAATGAGCACTTTGGGCTTGTACATAGAGCTTGACTGTCTTATAGGTCAAACAGATGGGGCACAGTTAGCTGGTTGACAATCCACAACGATGCCCCCCATATTGTTTGTAGTTCAATAACAGAATTATTCAATATAAAACGACAAAATCCACAATAGCCTGTGGTCTGTGCAACAAAGTCAAGCTTCTCTTCCTCCCAAGGCTTGAAAAGCATCATGCATGTCGTAGTCAATCGATGTTCATGATTTGAATAAGCTATTTCTCGCCAGTTACTTGCTATGTAATTTGAACAAAGTTTTTTTTTACGTTAAAGGAGTCCTATAAAAAGAAAAATACATTTATTGTTTTTATTTGCTATTTACTTTTCTCACTCTGCCTACAAACCACTGCATCCCTGTCAGGGTAAACAATTATGTAGTAGAATTTTTGACCTACCCCTTTAAGTTATTTTTGTTTCTTTGCTCTTTTTCCTGGAGTTTGCTGCATGTGAACTTATAATTCCAGTCATATGTTCGTGCTCAGTCTGGAAAGCAGACTGCCTATTGATCCTGTACATATACACACAACAACAAAACTACTCTTTATGTATGTAAATATATACAACCAGAACACCACTTGATTATTTATTTCTCATTGTTTTGTGAAAGGGTTGCATTTATTTTTGATATTCTGGTATTTTGGCTCATCAATAATCAAGAAAAAAAACTGCGACACGTTGAGAAACACAGATGGACCAATGAGGACGGACTTCCTCTGTCAAGGACTCTGTCAAGGAAACACAGATGGACCAATGAGGATGGACTTCCTCTGTCAAGAGTGGGAGCAGGGGGTTGTTGTGTGTTTTATAGTATCCAGACTGAGAGCCTTCAGAATGATAAGCACAAGTTTCTCCTGCCCTCTTCTTCTACGTGTCTGTCCCTTCTGCTCTTTTCGGAAATGGGTGATTTTTCTACCCAGGAGGTTTTTCTGTTGGAGTTTGGAACCCCATACACTTTCATTCGCTCATCCCAAATACTCATTGTATGTAAGATAATACTACCCAAAACCTGACAAACATTAGCTGTGAATTTCTATGTAAGAACTAGTAAGGAAAACATTAAAATCTAAACCTAATCTGAGGAGAAGACGCTGAGTTAAAGCTGCATGTGAACACTACCTAAGTGCATCTTTTCTATTGTCTCTAGATGTTTCCTGTGAGAGGTAAAAGTCCTATAGGCAAGATGCGTAAGAGAGATGTGAATATTCTTCCTTTTTGCCAAAACAAAGATGCCAAAACATGTACCAGGGGTGTATTCACTAGGAACCAAACAGAAGCAAACAGGCCAAAACGGGGAGGGACTAGCCTGAACTTGTCCAATAAGAAACGCACAATTTTGTTGCAAATCGTTTTCTGTAGCAAAACGTTTTGCTATGGTGTCTGCTAATGAATACACCCCAGTAATGTTACTCCAACCCCAAAACTTGTATTAAGACCTTAAACTTTTCATACAACAATGTGTTTCCCCCTCAGTATACAACAAGAGTGATGTGTCAATGCAATAATGGACAGCAGATAGCAAGGTTTCCCAGGGGTTTGCGGTATGTTTCCAGTCTCTCACGGTGTGTAGGGTGGACGAGGAGAGAAGCGATACCACTGCTGTAATATGGTTCTTCCTGGCATGCGTTCAGTTGTCTAATTAAACATTTCCTGTAAAACCTAGCCTTGTTGTTGTTTTTTGTAACCTCTGTCCAGTTATATATGGTACTGTATGATGCATGTTAATCTGAGTTGACAAAATGTATTTTGTTTGTGTTGTACAGTCATTTCAAATTGTACCATTTTATCATATTTAGTCACAGGTGGGCCTGGGAGGAATCAGTCAGTTTGCATGCTCAAACACACAGATAAAAGGTTGAGCTGATGAAAAACAGATTTTTTACTGGAATTATATTATGGTGAATTATATTATATCTTCTTGAAAAAAGGTTTGTAAAAATACATTCCAATAGACAGTGAAGCCTACTCCTTCACCAGGGGAGACCATCTGAACTCAGACCAGCCCAATTGAAGAAGGTGTGACTCAGTTCTAAGGTACAGTATGTGCTGAATCACAATGGCTGCAGAGGCAGCCCAATTCTGATATTATTGGCTAAAGATCTGATTGATTAAAAGACCAATTAGTGGCAATAGATCAGAATTGGGCTGCCTGTGTAAACACATCCTTAGTAGGCTCTCAGTGGTGAGTATAGTAAATAGTGAAGTAGAATCACAAGCTCTCTGTCCACATCCTTCAGTGGGTTGACCACTGCTCCCATAGAGAGATTTCATTGACTAAAGGCAGGAATGATGTGTTAAAAAACGATAATTGATATGTTATACTGTATGTCAGGCATTCCTTGTCGATAAAAACACATGAATAATGAAACTGGAGGTTAATGTTTCGGTTTAGCCACAAGAGTTCGCTATTCTCTGGCCCAATAGATTTCCATGTCTACCTAGCTTTTCAGGGGTTACATTTTAGCTGTTGTCATTCTAGTTCACATGTCTCAAACCCGTTCCACGGAGGGCCGAGTGTCTGCGTGTTTTCACTCCTCCCTTGTACTTGATTGATTAATTAAGGTCACTAATTAGCAAGGAACTCCCCTCACCTGGTTGTCTAGGTCTTAATTGAAAGGAAAAACCAAACACCAACAGACACTAGGCCCTCCATGGAATGAATTTAACACCCCTGTTCTAACACTTTAGGTAGTAGTCTAAGTTCCCTGTATATCAATTATGTGACTGGAATGCAATGACCATCAGCTGTTTATGTTCATCAGCTACAATGTCTTGCACTGTGTTGTAACCTATGTCTATAGTGTGTACGTTTACACTGGTGTGCAGCCACAGGCAGTTGCCAGTTATCACACTGCCACTAAAGGCCTTAGTGAGGTTGTCATCTACACTATAATTGGGCCTACAGTGGTGCTGTGTGTTACCTAAAATAGTGCTCTACCACTGAATCCCTGCAGGTACCTTAAAAGGTTCTCTACCACTCTCTGCGTGGGCACAAACTCCCTGAACCCTCTGACACACACACACAAACACACACATAGACACACTCAGACGGTGCAGCCATCCAGTCACACAGAGAGTGTGTGTGTGGAAACCTCAGTTTAACTGATGAGAGCAGTACAATCTATGTTCCCAAGTGTCACAAACGTGTAGTGAATTCACAGGGTTCGTTACCATGGGTACTGCCCCGAGAGCACAAGGGCTGTAGGTGTGTGTGTGTGCGTGTGCGTACGTGCATGCACACACCTTTGGAATGGTGTGATATGTGACTACCAATGATAGACAACACACTACAGTATACATTATTTGTATCCCTTTGTATAAAGACAGTTTAAACACAGGGTTTATTATGTCATTGACATTGCAGTGACTGCTCTCTTCGGGTGCATCACAATAGTCTAAAGTAGCTTCCTCCTCTCGTCTCTTCTTCATCTGAAAACAGATTGAAAGCAATATGGTGGATGCCAATAGAGGAAACAAGGAGAGGAACCCATTTTTTACTACTGAGATGAACTCCTAGATTCCTCAAAGCAGAGGCACCCACTTCCTCACTGCTTGAAACATCGGTGGTGTTCCAGGTTGTCTTTTTTGCAGTTGTATTGCGCTAATCATCAGGGGCTGTATGTATCAAGAATCTCAGAGTAGGAGTGCTGATCTAGGATCAGGTCCCCCCTGTCCATATAATCGTACTCATTATAATCTAAAAAGCAAAACTGATCCTATATCAGCCACTCTGAGACGCTTGATACATACAACCTCAGATCTCAGGATGTCTCAGGAATCCCATTAGTGACACAGAAATTCTCGGAAACGTGCAGCACGACTTCAAAAACATCAACCTGGAACGTGACCATGATATAATATGATAATATGATAACTGAGTGAGAATGACTAACAAAATCAATGGGGCCCCCTGGAGGTCAGGTATTCGGCCATGATTACTACAAGTTTAGATAGCTGGCTGGACTAACTACCAATCTATAAATTGTTACCTGACATGGCTAATTGAGTGACATAACAAGAGAAACACTGCTGATGCACGACCAAATTTAGAAATTGCATCTGGTGTATTCTACTATTATAACTCTCAATAGTAAGTTGAGACCCCGTCTGAGTCACCCCCCAAAAAAATTAAAGTGTATATATGTGTGTATGTGACATCTGTGATTGTCTCTGATGTGTGTGTGTGTGTGTGTTTGTCTTCTATTTGTGTGTGTGTCTCCCAGTCTCCTCACGACTCCCAGATTGGACTCTTCAGAAGCTCTGACTCACACTCGTTCCCCAGCCTAGGAGTGGGCCCCAGGGATTCTGGAAAAATCAACTCTGTCAGCAGGGAGAGGAGATTCAGGTCTGTGACCAGACAGCGCTCACACAGACCTACTTAAATCTCTCTCTCTCTCCCTCCCTCTCTCTCTCTCTCTCTCTCTCTCTCTCTCTCTCTCTCTCTCTCTCTCTCTCTCTCTCTCTCTCTCTCTCTCTCTCACACTGCCTTCTATCTCTCTCTCTCCCTCTCTAGCTCTCTCTCCCTCTCTCTCTCGCTCTCTTGCTGCCTTCTATCTATCTCTCTCTCTCTCTCTCTCTCTCTCTCTCTAGCTTTCTCTCTCTCCCTCTCTCTCGCTCTCTTGCTGCCTTCTATCTCTCTCTCTCTCTCTGTCTCTCTCTCTCTAGCTTTCTCTCTCTCCCTCTCTCTCTCTCGCTCTCTTGCTGCCTTCTATCTCTCTCTCTCTCTCTCTCTCTCTCTCTCTCTCTCTCTCTCTCTCTCTCTCTCTCTCTCTCGTTGCCTCTAGCTCTCTCTCTCACTCACTCCCTCTAGCTCTCTCTCCCTCCCTCTCTAGCTCTCTCTCTCTCTCTCTCTCTTGCTGCCTTCTATCTGTCTTCTTCTTCTCTCTGCCTCGTTCTCTTTCTCTCTATGTATTTATTTCTGTCCTCTCTCTCTTCACTCTGATTTATTTATATTTATTCAATTCCCTCTCCATCCCATGCTTTCTCTAATCACCTCTTCATCATCTCTTCTCCTCTCCATCCCTCAACATCTGTACCAAGCTGAACCCTATTCTCTCTTTATACCCCAGTTGACCCACAACTTAGCATAAGGCTAATGTTAAGCACAGTGTAAAACAATGATACCTAGAGTCTGTTCTTGAGTACACACTGGAAATACAGCCACACACACACACAGATGTGGGATTTCCAACCCTCACTCACTCCAGAGTTACGACCCCTCAGGCAGCAGGGGTCCACAGATGCCATGGCAACACTTGACTCTTGAAGGGGTTGATTTGCAGAAAACCCCAGTTACAGAGAAGTCACTGGCATTCATTTTGAGTCTAGGCCGAGCCCTATGAAGACCTCATTAACAGGTAGTGAGCAGCCCCAGCACAGTGACGACTTCAAGAACACCACTTGGTCTCATGTACAGGTCTAAAAGCAGACATGGTTTTACATTTCTAACAGTGGTCAGCTATATAATCCTGACCTCCCATCTTCTCTCTCTCTCTTCCCAGTTTCCATAGTTATTCCCAGGAGAAGTGTGAGAGGATGCAGTGAGCCCTGGGAATCCTGTATTCATGTCTGTTGGATCCAATTGTACACACAAACCCTCAAGGTTCAACCACACACACCCTTCCACCTCATAAACACACACACTCGTTAATCGCAACAAAATTCACACACAATTCATCCTCGTAAAACACATACACACCCACAGACACACACAACCTTCCTCCACCCCCCACACCATCACACATCTTCCCCACTGGGGGTTTGATTGTGAGGCTGTTGATTGCTATAGGTTAGGATTGATGAGGTGATCAATAGCTCCTCTCTGGCCACTCTCCTTAGTGGATGGAATACAGATTTATAGTGTCCAGTGTTAAAGAGTGACTGCCTTTAAAAAAACAACGAATCCCTTTGAAAACGGCCTATGCATCATCGACATGAGTCAGAAACAGTTATTTTCTTGTCAAAATTGACTACAAACTTTAAGTAGTCAGTCTCGTCTAAAATGGAGTTTGAAGGTTGGGTTTTGATTTGACGATGTCCATTTGCCCACTAACATAGGGTGAACAGCTGCGGTGACAGTGAAACTGTCCAGCACTCCCCAGAACTCCGACTTTGTTTACATAAGACAACACGTTGTCCTTTTGTCGTATCGGGTGAATGCTGGCAATTATTGCTGATAAACAAAGGAGTCCGCTCATACTGAACTTGGATCATAAGGGGCGGCAGGTAGCTTAGTGGTTAAGAGCGTTGTGCCAGTAACCGAAAGGTCGCTGGTTCTAATCCCCGAGCCGACTAGGTGAAAAATCTGTCGATGTGCCCTTGAGCAAGGCACTTAACCCTAATTGCTCCTGTAAGTCGCTCTGGATAAGAGCGTCTGCTAAATGACCAATTATAATTATTTATTATAATTATAAGGTTTATTCATATCACAAGCTTCAGCATAAGTGACAGATGTCATGACATCCGGATAACGGCGTCCCAGATTTGCAATGGCCGTTCTAACTTCTTCTTCGTTTAGCCCCTACTTATAAACAATGCAAAAAGGGGGGTGCTCCCTCTTCTGGCCAATCACCAGTCTCCCCTGTCTACAACACACTTCCTGTCTGTTGTATGTGGCGTTACACTAAAACATTCCCTCTTGATACTAAAATTAACGTCCTCTCTGGTTCCACTTAAAACATTAACAAAGGCATAATCCTAATACACGACATTTCCCCCCTTCGAGACGAACTAAAAGTCTCGAAAACAAACAGAATAGGATTATGACAAGTAACAATTTATCTTTTTGAGTATCTTTAACATTAAACCAAAAACATTCTTCTCTAGAGTGTATATACCTTTCTATGAAATATGAATAACTGTTTATGAAGTGTGAATACATTACTATGAAATATGAGCAAATCTTTATGGAGTGTAAGAGCGAAAAACTGTCCGGCAACCTTCGTTATCCATCCATCCATCAATCAAGACAGTAAAATTCTCTCACGGTCCCTCTGCCCCAGGCAACCACCTCGGTACTCCAGATAAACTCATAAACAATGTAAATGCATTTGAAACTATGATGCAATTAAATACACATGTAAGCCCCTGCAAACAAAATCCTATCCAAAAAATATCCACTCTAAGGCTGGTCAACCCATTGGACAACACGTTGTCCTTTTGTCGTATCGGGTGAATGCTGGCAATTATTGCTGATAAACAAAGGAGTCCGCTCATACTGAACTTGGATCATAAGGGGCGGCAGGTAGCTTAGTGGTTAAGAGCGTTGTGCCAGTAACCGAAAGGTCGCTGGTTCTAATCCCCGAGCCGACTAGGTGAAAAATCTGTCGATGTGCCCTTGAGCAAGGCACTTAACCCTAATTGCTCCTGTAAGTCGCTCTGGATAAGAGCGTCTGCTAAATGACCAATTATAATTATAATTATTTATTATAATTATAAGGTTTATTCATATCACAAGCTTCAGCATAAGTGACAGATGTCATGACATCCGGATAACGGCGTCCCAGATTTGCAATGGCCGTTCTAACTTCTTCTTCGTTTAGCCCCTACTTATAAACAATGCAAAAAGGGGGGTGCTCCCTCTTCTGGCCAATCACCAGTCTCCCCTGTCTACAACACACTTCCTGTCTGTTGTATGTGGCGTTACACTAAAACATTCCCTCTTGATACTAAAATTAACGTCCTCTCTGGTTCCACTTAAAACATTAACAAAGGCATAATCCTAATACACGACATTTCCCCCCTTCGAGACGAACTAAAAGTCTCGAAAACAAACAGAATAGGATTATGACAAGTAACAATTTATCTTTTTGAGTATCTTTAACATTAAACCAAAAACATTCTTCTCTAGAGTGTATATACCTTTCTATGAAATATGAATAACTGTTTATGAAGTGTGAATACATTACTATGAAATATGAGCAAATCTTTATGGAGTGTAAGAGCGAAAAACTGTCCGGCAACCTTTGTTATCCATCCATCCATCAATCAAGACAGTAAAATTCTCTCACGGTCCCTCTGCCCCAGGCAACCACCTCGGTACTCCAGATAAACTCATAAACAATGTAAATGCATTTGAAACTATGATGCAATTAAATACACATGTAAGCCCCTGCAAACAAAATCCTATCCAAAAAATATCCACTCTAAGGCTGGTCAACCCATTGGACCCTATAGTGGACCTCTCCCTGCCTAGACTCCCTGTCCCTAAGCATCCACGAAATAAACAAAAACATCTAAGATCCTCACATGTATTCAATAACATCAAACATCATTCTACAAAAATTAATACCTAAGAATATGACACAATTATGTATTATACATGAAATATGTCTATATTTCATTGCAGACACTGGAATGTAGTCCACTACACTTCATCTCCCCGTAGTCTCGACTTCCAATGTATTGTTGATGATGGAATCGGAATCTCTCCACACCTTTCTTGTTTCATCTCCTCCAGTCATTGTCCTTTCACATTGTCCTTGTTTGAGTATTTCAATCTCCACATGTCCCCCAAATGCTTCTGGAAGAAAAGGAAAGACCAAACAGTATCTTTTGCAAAACAACACTTTCAAATTGAACATCAATATCAACTAAGAATATATAAATGATATATAAATGATGTATGAATCACATTAACCATTTCCCCCCTTTGATTCATAAAATCATACTAAAATCACACTAATATTGAAAAAAAATTGAAAAATGATCAAAACATCAAAAATGATATTTATCTATTCAGTTCCACTTGTCCATCTTCATCCAGATCAGGAACAGTCAACACCGGCATCTGAGTGTTGTCTCCAGGCATCACTCTCCAACCTATCTCAATATCATAGCTTTCTCAAAGGTCAGTAACAAATTACAAACCTCACACACAGTGCTATCAAAGCTGCAACTAAAATCTGAACCATCACTGCCCCTACTGGGCCTACCTGATCTTGCAACCAAGTCTTCGCTGACTTCCAGCTCCTTCAGATATACCAAATGCATCCCTTATATTCTTCAATGCATATATAACCCTAGTGATAATATCTGAACTATCTGGACTCAAAGTATAACTAACATTATCAATATGATCTTCCCAAATGTTACACCATACCATGGAAAAAGTCCCCCCTTCTCCCTTAGATTTATACTTCAATGATAGGCTTGAAGACTATGACATGTAGCCATGTCTCTTTTCATCCAATTTCAAACCTAGCTTCAGATTTATCTGTGTCCGGTGCTACCCCTCTTTTAATGGTAAAACCTCATATGGAAGCTTCAACGTTGACATGTAACAACATCCTGTCCATCCATAATGTAAGAATATATATGCTTTATCACCACAAACCCTCTAAATATCTTTAACATTCCCAATAGTTACATTGACAGGCAAAAGCTGATCTTTCACCATCAAAGTCCTGCTCTTCTTACTAACTGGAACATAAAAAGTTACATTATATTTGTCCTCTCTAACCTTATGTTCGTGCTTATCCAAAGTCATCATATAATCATCACAATCTGATATTCCCATAAACATACCCCTTACCTCATATGTTTTATTAGAACCAAACAACTTTTAGCCCTCATTGCTTTCACCTCAAATGCTCCAGGGTTTGCTGTTACCTGATTTTACTTCCCATCTAACAAATGCACACAAGTTAATTCACTTAACCCAATACCACCTAACCCTAGGCTTAAACAAATGTTTTGACAACGACATTATTTTATCTGTTACTGATTGTTGTTGCTGATACAACAGCCATGACAACGCATAAGACTGACCCACACTTGATAGAAGTCGAGCGGCCGTCTCTAAAATGTTTGACTGGAATTCTCAACAGACATGGACCCTCAAGATTCCTCACTGATCTTACAGAATGAGTTACTGGAACCAAAGATTCCTACCCCATCTATCTTTAATTTTCACAACAGAAGAATCAAACTACATGCATTTAGTTTCTCTCTTCCCTAACGAGCGGTACTGATCAGATACCTCTCCTTGTCTGTCATTAAAATCAAAGACCTCACCCTGTACCTACATGATAGTACCCTTCACTATTTCAGATGAATCTATATTGTCTCTACCACTATCTGCTCTCCTATTTTAACCCTATTCGTACTATCATTGACAGCACTCTCCAATTCGTACCATAAACCCCTGAGTCCTTCTTGCTACCCCCTTTAATTTCAGAAAAGTTGTTGTCGGTGTCATACTTCCTACATTTGCTATTGCCATCGTATCATTAATCCCTTCCAAAGTTACCATTAAAGTAGTTGATCTAGTTGATGTATTAACACTCTTAACTACTTCTAGTGTGAAAGTTCCCGATATCCTCTGTGTATTATCTACTGTTGGAGTGGCTACTGTAATAATATACTTCCTGAACTCCTTCGGTGACTGTGGAAACTTCAACAGATTTCAAATCTTCCATTATAGGCGTCACTTTACGAATTACATAGCCCTTTAACCAATAATTCTTAACCGGAACAAATTGTAATGCTTGCACTAGATACGTACACATATATTCTCCCTGGTCTTTCTCTGTAACATTACGCAAAATAAATGAACAGTCACTCATAACCCTCTTCCAAACTATACCTCCTTTGACTAGGGACACCGCTTCTACATCTGGTCCTGATAACAATACTTCTTCTCCATAATTATCTCTCCATGTGGGAGGAACGTCCCCATCCTAACCCTAATAAGTATTTTTCCCCCTAAAATTGGTGCTGGAGCTATTGCTTCCCTTATAATCAAATGCGATATATTTATGGCTTTAATAACTATCAATGTTGAAAGAGTTAAATTGCTTCTCACTGTTGTTTTAATAGACTGAAGTGTTAATGTCCTTAGTTACTTCATCCATTTTCCCCAAAGCTTTGAACTCTTTGCTTGTACTTCCATCTATCACCACTAGTGTCACTTTTTCCCAACTCTCAGTCCTATCTCTAATCCCTGACTTTCAAACTTTTGATTATAAAAAATACACCTATAATTACCTTGATCTCCCTGCTCTAAAGTGTCCTTCACCACTGTTCTCTCTCTCTTACTACTAACTTTGAAACTTAGCTTACTGTCTTAGAGTTCCTTCAACCTAGTTCTCCTAACTTTTTAATCTAATCTTTTCTCCTAACCTTTAAAAACCTTTTCCCACTGATTTATTCACAAAATCCCTTTACCACCAATTTTTAGGATATGTGATAGGGAAAGTCCCCACCTGCTTCTGACTTCTTTACACACAGACTTGGCAAACGACTAAACACCTTTTAGCCTAGCCTGAAATGCCTTGGTGTAAGAATGTAACCCAGAATAACAGTCACCCCTTTTAACTTTATTTTCCAGACAGATTGTCTAATAGGCAGTCTAATAGATTATAATCCTTCCTATGATATTATCTTTTTAAGCCAATATGATTCCCCAAAAACCCTACTTTTTAAAATCTTCTATCAGACAGCCGTTTAGTGTACATCTTATTGTACAATTCAATTTAAACAATGCATCTCTTCCCAACACTGCAATAACAGTATCTTCTAATATTAGTATGTCTATTTTAATTTCTCCTTGATTTTTTATAGCATAGCTCAATTGGTTCCCTAAGAGTAATTAGCTGTTTTACTACCTCAAATCCCTATCCTAATTAGTTAATTTTACATAGTGAGATGTTTAACCTCTTTAGGCTGAACACAGATAAGTTTTTCCACTATTCACTATCACTTCTCATAGTCCTGTTTTTACTTCAATTGTTGGATATTTTCTCTTCTTCTCTAATCGATGCTATCAGCTGACACCCCCCTTTCGGATCTTCTAGGCACTCTAGAATCCTTAGGGTTCACCTGGAGAACAGGTGATCTTGAATGGCCCCTGTATCTTCCTTAAAAATGTTCTCTGTTGTTTCCTCCTGACTTGTTGCAGTCACAGGTAAAGTGACCAACCTGTCCATAATTATAACAGTCTTCTGGAGATTGCTGGAAGTGTAGCTGAAATCTTCCTCCTCTTTCTAAGCCTTCTCGTCCTCTTCCTCTCCAATTCTGTCTGTCCAGAAACTGGCTGTGGATATGAAACATCTGGTACCCCCCTTGGTGGCTGGTACATTGCATTTGATATTGTTCAGTTGAAGCTGTAACAGTGATTGTTGATTTGGTTCACTCTGATTCTTCATAACCAAAGCTTCTCTTCTCCACCAGTTGTATGATTGAGTTTTCTGAGAGTTTCTTGATCCTGTTCTTTCTTGCTGTTGACATATCAGGATTCTTCAAAAGCTTATATTCTAAGTTCTGTCCTCAAAATATCATCTTCCATCATCTTCCTACTTTTCTTCAGCATCTTGGCCTCAATGTATTCTTCTCCTCCAATTCTTGGGATTATTTTCTCAGCAGGTTTTCTCCTTCTGTATCTTCATCCTCATCTTTCCGAACCTCATTCGTCTCTTAGTTTCCAGACATCTCGGTTTTTCTTCCTTCTGGAGTTTTGGATTCATCTTCATTGTCGTTTCTGCTTGTCCTCTATCTATTATTCATCTTCATCTCTGATGCAACAATCACCCTCCTGGATGATCCCTGGAAGCTGAGGATAAACATCCCTAAGCTCTACTTCCTTCTCGTAAGGTGGGTGTCTTTTTGCTGAATCCGTATGTGAGAAAGGTGTACTAACTTCTGCCATTAGTTTTCCTGTCGCCTTTTCTTCCTTTAGCATTTTCTCTATACCTTTATCTTATCGCTGGAATCTTTTATCAGTTTTTGTTTGAGAATGAAGGGCAACTTTTGTTTCATTTGCCGGATAACCTAACACTACTTTAGTTAAAGGATTACTATTTTTCCCATATCAACCAGTGTAATCACTTTCATAGCCTTGCTGTCCTTTCTCCCCATTGTAACAACCCTTTTATATTCCTTTATCGTGAATTATTTTATTTTAGACTATATAGCCTATGGCTTCCCCCCTTTAATTATTAATATAACCTCTCTTTTTTTTTTTTTTTACCAATCAACCAAAATATGAACATGAAAAAATTCAATTAAATTTTTATTCAAAAACCATTTCTAATTAAAATAAAAAATCAATTAAAAAATAAAAAATCAATTAAAAATTATGAATAATTAAAACCAATTCTTATTTCTATATCCTATCTTACCCATTTCATCAATTAGTGGCTATCTTACCACAACCCATCAAATGCAAGTAGTCAACTTCAGACTACAATCCTAAAAACAAAGCCTGTAACCCTACAACACTACAATTCCCATAAACAATTATCTTAATTTTACAGAATAATGTCAGTCCTTGATTCCCAACACAACTGTAATTAACCCCAGTGATGCACATAGCCTCCCAAATGCAATTTTTAATGAATTTGCCAAGCCTATGTGAAATTGTCATAACATCAAATATCCTGTAGGGGGAAGATTTTGTAACCAGACCAGTCTCAAACCCTTGACTCGATCCTCTGCCGCGTCACGTGACGCTACGTCAGCACCCCCTCTCTCTCTCCTGTCGTATCGTCCTATTGCTCCTCTCATATGACAGAAGAACAGAGACACAGGAAAAGATTTTAGTAGTTAATGCAATCACTGAGTTATTTCAACCATATTCAATATTCCTTCGTTCACATTCGCTCTAAGACTGAACTCAGAACTAAATAGATCGCTCAAAAACATTTTTATTTTAATCCGTCATTTAATTTAATTCATTACGTCAACATATATTTAATGTATAAATTCACTACATCTCAACAAATAGTTTCATGTTCAAACACCAGCCGCTTTAACGATTTAGAAGATTCGTGTCCAAATCTCTCCTCTTTGTGGCTATTTCTCTGTCTATTCCTGCAGCACGCAGCCCCCCAGAAATATGACACGTTACCCACAATCCCGTTTTGTAGTTTTAGTAAACAACGTTTTGTAGTTTTAGTACCGGAACCCAACGTCTCATAATCTCGT
Organism: Coregonus lavaretus; assembly: GCF_964263955.1. Lineage (NCBI taxonomy): Eukaryota > Metazoa > Chordata > Actinopteri > Salmoniformes > Salmonidae > Coregonus > Coregonus lavaretus. The sequence continues at coordinate 48,388,447 of NC_139992.1, read as the reverse complement.
GCCATAAACTACAACTCCCACGTTTTGTAGTGTAGTGTCATAAAATTAAACGCATGCGCAAATGCATTCAATGATACGATTCCCAGACAATAGAACGATAGCATTACGCTACAGCTTCACTATTTTATACCTTATACTCACACAATTACACATAACAGAGCTCACATTTGCGTAGAACTCTGAATTCTACACACACACACATATTTTAAGAGGCTTAGTCCATCGCAATGGGACCTCTAAGGACACGTTAGCATGTAGCACGCAACACAATTAGCATTTAGCCTTAGCATTTAGCATTAGCCGCTATGCACCATGTAGCATGAAAACAATGCACCCGACATTGCGTCTTTAATTACTTTTTCCTTTGTCCTAGCTTTAGGCTGCCGTGAGTTCTGGATATTTTATGAGCGGTCCCCCCCAAGCAGATATCCCGTCGGACAGAAGATGGGCAAGCAACCCCCACTAAATCTACAACCAAACTCCAGTCGAAGACTGACCTGACAACACATAGCGCGTTACCAGGATTTATGGCCCACCATAGGGGTCGCCTCGTTTGTTCCGAGGGCTTATCAAATCCTGCAATGTCCTAACTTGTATACATATCTTGGCCCCGATTGTTCTTGACTTACTATTCAAGCAACACATCTCTATAAACAATCCATAAGCTCTACCCACTTTTGTGCTGTTTTAAAAATTGTATAATGATTAGCCAGACCCCCAGTTATCAGCAATAACGCCACACGAGGCACATTTCGGTCCTAAATGGTACATTTCTCCAGTGTACAATCACATAGCATCCAAACCAACAACTTCCAAAGCTGTGAGGAAAACTCACCCTTGTCTGACTTCAAAACGAATTAGCTTGGCGGCAACGAATGCAACAAAGAAGATTTGCAGACCAGCCCCACGTTGGGCGCCATTTGTCGTATCGGGTGAATGCTGGCAATTATTGCTGATAAACAAAGGAGTCCGCTCATACTGAACTTGGATCATAAGGTTTATTCATATCACAAGCTTCAGCATAAGTGACAGATGTCATGACATCCGGAGAACGGCGTCCCAGATTTGCAATGGCCGTTCTAACTTCTTCTTCGTTTAGCCCCTACTTATAAACAATGCAAAAAGTGGGGTGCTCCCTCTTCTGGCCAATCACCAGTCTCCCCTGTCTACAACACACTTCCTGTCTGTTGTATGTGGCGTTACACTAAAACATTCCCTCTTGATACTAAAATTAACGTCCTCTCTGGTTCCATTTAAAACATTAACAAAGGCATAATCCTAATACACAACACTTTTTTTTACTTGAGCAATACTGCACCAAACACCTTAGTCAGATGTAAAATTGCGCAATGAAAACATCCTTGTCAAAATTAATTACAGATTTCTTGAGTTATCTTAGATTCATTCTGGGTATTTTGAGGAAGTGAAATAGGCTTCCGCGTCTACAGTGTCTCATGGAGGACAAACATCATTAACCAAATGCAGAATCTGTCAGGAAACACACCTCCAAGACTGAAATATTGTTATTCTAATGAGCAACAGAAAAACACGTGCCAATCAGCGTGTTCAGTGGCTCTTTAAAGCTGGAATCAGTAATGTTGAAACTGCCATGTCGTTTGCGATATTACAAATAGAAAGAAATTACTTCAAACAATGAACAATGTTTTTTTCCCCTCCGAAATCGTTGCACATTATTGCCTACGCGATAGAACAGCAGTATGTCTTGCACTTTTTTTTTTTTTCACCATGATGCTCCTCTCCTCTGTTTCATAAACAAACAAAAACAAAAACAAATGTGCTGGGGTAACAGTGGCGCTGCTTACCCTAATGTGGATTCCAGCTTTAAAGGTCGACTTTGGGGGGGGGGGGGGGGGAAGCAAAAACAAACGGCTTTAAACTGTATAACTGATCAATGAACAATCATAGCAGGCCATTTAATGCTTAAAAACAAAACAAATTATGAATAAGATATTTGGCTACAGAAGTGCCATTTCTTACCGATGTATAAAGCTTCCGTCCAAAAATAAATCCTGTGAAATGACGTCAGCACATACTGGAGGAGGCTAGCTACAGTGGCTAGCTTAAGTTCTGTCAGAGACTTGAGTTGCCTTGGAGTTTGTATGGTTTGGTTTTGCCCTAGGGAGATTACTGCACTCAAAGAATCATCTATTTGCTGTAGTCAAAACCCATGTTGTTTTGAATGTGTTCAGGGTGTTTTTCACCTTGAATGTTTACCACAATGTTTATGATGTTTTTGAATGAATATACAGTACATAGACCTGTTTATTTGTTATGTGTGTGCGTGTGTTTGTGCCTTCTCTGTTTGTATGTGTGTGTCCTTCAGTGTGACTCATCTGTTACAAGCCTGGCTAATCACCTTGTCTCCACCTTCCTCCTCCTAATATGTACCAAGTGGACCGGGCTTGTTAAAGTGACATCACCACCTGTGACGCGCCTCCCTAACAACAGGTGTTGCTAGGGATTCACAATGGGGGGTGTGAGAGAACGCACAAATGAAGGAGGGAACCCCTTTCTCTTCCTTTTACTCTCTCTCTCTCTCTCCTCTCTCTCTCTCTCCTCTCTCTCTCTCTCTCTCTCTCTCCTCTCGCTCTCTGTCTCTCTCGCTCTCTCTCTCTCCCTCCTCTCTCTCTCTCTCTCTCTCTCTCTGTATGAATGATTAGACAGTGAGTTGTCAAATACTATTTTGTCTGTCTGTTTTTCTGTATGTCTGCTCCCCTCCCCCTCTCTCTCTCAAGGATTAGACAGTGAGTTGTCAAGGGACTCCTCCCTCTTCACTACAGTTGAATAATTGGACCGTTGCTACATCACTATATTAGTCTGGAACCATTAACTGATTTGAGGAATCCTTCTGCAGTTAGAGGAAGAGAGGGAGAAGGAGAGAAAGGGACAAGAAGGTGGAGATGGAGTAAGAGGAAGGAGAATGGGGATAGAGAGTTAATTTGAGCATATGGTGGATTGAGTGAATTGAGAAGACAAATAAGAGGCAGTGACAGACTCTGTTCACACCATCATGTCGACCTGAATCGTACTGGGCTTACTTCCTTCCCTTTCCAACATGGTTCCAGCAGCTATGGTGGATGCGTAACCACGCTGGCACGGTACAGCTCAGCTCAATAGTGTAAAAGGTGTATTACTGTCATGCCCCATCTAGGCACAGATCTAGGATCAGCAGATCCTATGGGTCATGATGGACTATGGGTCATGCCAGTCCACATCATGCTGACCCTTACCTTAGCCATTGGAAGGGAAACCACAAAACAGAACGTTTCTAGGGGGAGGACCGATAAGAAAGGGGAGGAGAGAGGAGGAGAATGGGAGTGGTCCAGACGGAAGAGGGAAGGGTCAATGAGAAAAGGGGAGGGGTGAAGGGTAGAGCCCAGACAGTGGGGCGCGTTCCTATGCTCAGGCGTTGCTGACACCTGACAGATGTTACAACGCCTGGATAAGTATTTCATGTATCAACTAAGCACATCATATGTTATAGCATTCTGGCAGTCAATGACACGGTCGATGACATGGCACGCAACCATTGGTTGATTCATGCAACATCCGAACAGGGAAATGCAACCAGGGACTTCTCTGACCTGTAAATCCCATTAAGAACAGAAGAACCTGATGTCCTTTACTAATCACCCTCACCCCCTTGGTGAGATCAGAGCACCAAAACAAATCCTGGCAGACAATGCCTGCATGCTCTGATCTGCAGATCTATCAGCTTACCCTTCCCCAACCCTAACCTTGACAATTAGGAGGAAAACGCAAAACCGACCTTAGAGCATCAGTGTTTAGGGGCAACGTCATCATACTTCACCAAAACAGGGTCGTATTCATTAGGACACACCGTAGCAAAACGTTTTGCAACGTTAATAAAAAATGAGCATTTCTCATTGGACAAGCTCAAGTTAGTCTCTCCCTTTTTCATTCTGTTTTCTCTTGTGTGGTGCCTAATAAACATGACCCAGAGCTCTGTAAATCTGTTTGGCAGTATGGAGTGTGCGAGGAACAAAGAGTTTAGATAGATACGTTTTGTAACCAGAAGGCTGTCTAGGCATTGTGTTGAATTCAACTACTTGGTTTTCTCAGACAGAGGGAAAGATGCAGTACACTGTTGACGGCGAGCTGCTTGAACGCAACAGTATGCATATTGTATACATGTTTTGAAATACGCCCTAGCGGTATTACTCATGTTGGGATGTTCAGTGGTGTTTGCTTTAGGAGTTGACTGATGGTTTTATACAATGAGCAAAGGTGTTTCTCAGATTTGGGTTTCAGTTCAGTCAGATCTGAATATGAATGTAATTTTACCTGATGAAAGTTGGAATTTGACCCCAGATATTGACCCCTAGTTGGAGTCGTCTGAGTGACAGACTGAACTTCACTGGTGTACAAGAATAGATTATAGGATAGTTGGTGATTGGCCTATCTCTCAGAGTAAAGAGGATTATGAGGTGTGTCTTGGAAGAGAAGGAGGTAGAGAGAATACACTGTTCCTTTAAAAGTATTTTTAGTTCAGGGCTTCTCTCTGGTCAGCGGTCAGGAGAATCTGGCGTTAAGGGCGGAGTTAGGCGCGTGGCAGGTTGCTAATGGGAATGTAAAGGGCTCAGGACTAATATACCACTAATTAAACATTGCTCTGCTCGCAGGGCTAGTGCTACTGAGGAACCACTGAGGAACCTGTTCACAGAGAGGATAGTAGAGGATACATACACAGGATATACACACCGACAAAGTAAAGGTATGTGACTCCTCTGTCTTTATGAAAATAACTTTCTGATTCTGACACCTGTTGCTGCAGAGTGGGAGGGATTTGCCTTGGAATTGGCAAGGCTGGTGATTGGATGTTCACTGGTTGCATATTTCAGTGAACACTTACTGTAGGTGTGTGTGTGTGTGTGAACGCGTATGTGTGTGTCTGTGTGTTTGTAGTGTGCATGCATGTGTGTGTGTGTGTGTCTTTGTAGTGTGCATGCATGTGTGTGTGTGTGAACGCGTATGGGCTGTTTCCGCTCCACGGGCTTGAGGCCATCAGGGCTCGCTCCAGTGGCCAGCCCAGTGTGGGGAAGGCTATCTGTACAATACCATCGTTTATCACTGGAGACAGCAACCAGCGCCTGCCTAAAACACACCTCCATCTACACACACACCCACACCGTCACCACCAGGGAGAGGAAGGACGGGGGAGAGAGAGGGAAGGGATGAGTGAGAGAGATAGGGGAGGAGGAGGAGGAGGAATAGAGGAAATGAAAGGGAGAGTGGGAGAGGGGTAGAGGGGAGGAAGAGCGTAGTGAGCAGGAGAGAGGGAGAGAGGGAGGAAAGAGAAGATGGAAAGGAGAAGGGAGAGAGATGGAAAGGTCAAGAGAGAGAGAGAGACTACAGAGAGAGGAGGAGTCTACTGCCTTACAATGTTTACAATAGAAACACGCAGAAGACTGTTCTGTTCAACTGAAACACAACGACCATCCAATGCTATAATAAACACAATGACCATCCAATGCTATAATAAACACAACAACCATCCAATGCTATAATAAACACAATGACCATCCAATGCTATAATAAACACAATGACCATCCAATGCTATAATAAACACAATGACCATCTAATGCTATAATAAACACAATGACCATCTAATGCTATAATAAACACAACGACCATCCAATGCTATAATAAACACAATGACCATCTAATGCTATAATAAACACAACAACCATCCAATGCTATAATAAACACAATGACCATCCAATGCTATAATAAACATTATGACCATACAATGCTATAATAAACACAAGTAAACCAGCACTGTTAATGGCTGCGTTTCATTCCAAAAAGATGTTCCCTCCCCTCTGCCTTCGTTCATTCCCCTTCACAGGTCTGATCGGGCTGGATAGGTGAAAGCAACATGGTGGGAACTAGACGGAGCAAGTGATTACACTTACCCAGTTGTTTCTATCCATGAGGTGAATGAATTTAGGCCAAGGGATCTTTTTGGATTGAAACGTAGCCAATAACAAGATATCTGTAGAGAAATTGCTCACAGCAATAACTCTCCCACCCTAGGACCTCTCCTCTGCTGTTACCCAGGGAGGGCAAGCCTAAAGCTGGGTACGCAGAGGACACATCCAGCCTGGAGCTCTGTAAACTGTGAATAAGCACTGAATGTCACATTACAGCGCATCCCACTGATGGAAAGCACAGTGATCTGGAAGGTATGCCTGCTTTAAATATAGACTTAGAATCATTTCCAGGATGCGCGTGGAGGAATTAAGTGTGGAATTGCGCTTGAGCTATAACTGTGCTGAATAGTTTTCATCTTGTGGATAGTTTTTAGAGAATATTATGTATAAATCTGTTACGAATTAAAAGAATGGTACATATTTTCCCCATAAACTAGGTGTCATGTTAGGGCAGCAGGCAGCCTAGCTGTTTGGAGCGTTGGGCCAGTAACCGAAAGGTTGCTGGTTCGAGCCGACTAGGTGAAAAATCTGTCAATGTGCTCTTGAGCAAGACACTTAACCCTAATTGCTCCAGGGTCACCGTCAATAATGGCTGATTCCTGTCTCAGGGGGAGTGGAATATGCAGAAAACAAATGTCCAATTGTACATGTGTGAAATAGAACAAATGTAAGCACCCACTTCATTATTATTATATGTAGATTAATAAATTCGGAGTAAATACCAAACTGTTTATGCAGAGTAAATAACAAACTGTTTACACGTATTAGTGTATCAGTCAAGTCACAAGGGCCCTATTCAATCAAAAACTGTTTCTGGTTTTCCACACTATAAACGTTATTTTTGCTTGGTACATGAATCCAAATTGTACCAGAACTTCACCCCAAAACCTGGTCATAGGATTTGATTGAATAGTGTCAAGGGTATGAGGAAAAAGCAGCTAATTGAGGTTCAGTACAGTTAAGATAAACAGACCCAGCTACCGTGATGCACTCTGGGAAATGGAGTCTCGTCCAAGCCCCATGTTCGCCTAGGGATGTGTTCACCAACTCTGGTAGTGGAGAGCTACATTATGTGCAGGGTTTAGTTTCAGCCCTGCATTAACACAATTAAGTTAAACAAATTAAATCAACCAAGGTCTTAATAATATTTTGAACATGTGTTTTGGTTGGAACAAAAGCATGCACACCTGCACACTTGACCCAGAGAACTACAAGGCTATAATGGCATATCACTGGCATTTAGGTGTGTGTGTGTGTGTGTGTGTGTGTGTGTGTGTGTGTGTGTGTGTACAGTCGTGGTCAAAAGTTTTGAGAATGACACAAATACAAATTTTCACAAAGTCTGCTGCTTCAGTTTTGATGATGGCAATTCCCATATACTCCAGAATGTCATGAAGAGTGATCAGATGAATTGCAATTAATTGCAAAGTCCCTCTTTGCCATAAAAACATTTCCACTGCATTTCAGCCCTGCCACAAAAGGACCAGCTGCCATCATGTCAGTGATTCTCTCGTTAACACAGGTGAGAGTGTTGACGAGGACAAGGCTGGAGATCACTCTGTCATGTAGATTGAGTTAGAATAACAGACTGGAAGCTTTAAAAGGAGGGTGGTGCTTGAAATCATTGTTCTTCCTCTGTTAACCATGGTTACCTGCAAGGAAGCACGTGCCGTCATCATTGCTTTGCACAAAAGGGGCTTCACAGGCAAGGATATTGCTGCTAGTAAGATTGCACCTAAATCAACCATTTATCGGATCATCAAGAACTTCAAGGAGAGAGGTTCAATTGTTGTGAAGAAGGCTTCCGGGCGCCCAAGAAAGTCCAGCAAGCGCCAGGACCGTCTTCTAAAGTTGATTCAGCTGCGGGATCGGGGCACCACCAGTGCAGAGCTTGCTCAGGAATGAGAGCAGACAGGTGTGAGTGCATCTGCACGCACAGTGAGGCGAAGACTTTTGGAGGATGGCCTGGTGTCAAGAAGGGCAGCAAAGAAGCCACTTCTCTCCAGGAAAAACATCAGGGACAGACTGATATTCTGCAAAAGGTACAGGGATTGGACTGCTGAGGACTGGGGTAAAATCATTTTCTCTGATGAATCCCCTTTCCGATTGTTTGGGGCATCCGGAAAACACCTTGTCCGGAGAAGACAAGGTGAGCGCTACCATCAGTCCTGTGTCATGCCAACAGTAAAGCATCCTGAGACCATTCATGTGTGGGGTTGCTTCTCAGCCAAGGGAGTGGGCTCACTCACAATTTTGCCTAAGAACACAGACATGAATAAAGAATGGTACCAACACATCCTCCGAGAGCAACTTCTCCCAACCATCCAATAACAGTTTGGTGATGACCAATTTCCAGCATGATGGAGCACCTTGCCATAAGGCAAAAGTGATAACTAAGTGGCTCGGGGAACAAAACATCTACATTTTGTGTCCATGGCCAGGAAACTCCCCAGACCTTAATCCCATTGAGAACTTGAGGTCGATCCTCAAGAGGCAGGTGGACAAACAAAAACCCACAAATTCTGACAAACTCCAAGCATTGATTATGCAAGAATGGGCTGCCATCAGTCAGGATGTGGCCCATAAGTTAATTGACAGCATGCCAGGGCGGATTGCAGAGGTCTTGAAAAAGAAGGGTCAACACTGCAAATATTGAATATTTGCATAAACTTAATGTAATTGTCAATAAAAGCCTTTGACACTTATGGAATGCTTGTAATTATACTTCAGTATACCATAGTAACATCTGACAAAAATATCTCATAACACTGAAGTAGCGAACTTTGTGAAGACCAATACTTGTGTCATTCTCTAAATTTTTGACCACGACTGTATACTTCTGGATGTGTGACCCCCTAAACACTTGAACCCACTCATTGTAGGCCTACTTCAAGATGACATGATCATCTTGATATTTAAATGTAACCAGACGCGAGGAAAAATTCCGGTATTATAGAATGCAATAGTCAGCAGCTTAGGTCATGTCATTGTTGTATAGTTTACAAATTAGCAAAGGGAAATACACTTGCCCCTTTGAACTAAAAAGAGCTCTTCTGTAGTTTACCCGTTATGTATTTAACTGTTATCGTTGTCCCCTTTAAAGCCTACATCTTTTCCTTCAGTGAAGTGTTCTGATCACCTGTCAGAAGTGGTACATGCGCGTTTGTGAGCGCAGGGAGAGAGAGAGAGAGGGAGAGGATGTGGTGTAGTAGGCTAGAACTGAAGAGAGACCCGCACGGAAAACCATCCTCCATCGCCAGAAGAGATGCGCGATATCAACACAGAACCGAGAGAACGAGGGAGAGGGCGATGTAAAGATGGAGAAATAATTTGAGATGCACGCAGAGCCGAGGGGGGCCGTTTTCACCGCCTTTCACCGCGTTCTTTGGAGCTAAAAACGCAGAGCGTCGCGTCGAAATCCAAACGGGGGGCGGCGGGAGTGGGCCATCATGGGGAACGAAGCGAGCCTCGAAGGCGGCGAAGGGTTGCTTGCTGGATTACCGGAGGGGCTCGCACCGGACGGGAAAGGAGGCTTCATTCGGATCTCCACGGGGGCACAGGTGGACCTGAGCCAACTCAGCGAGGATGACAGGAAGCAACTCGCCGCGGCTATGTCAAGGGCGCAAGCCAGCAAGCCCGGGGGCGCGCCCGCTCGAAGGCAGGATTTTACTGGCATTTTTGTGCACTTTAAAATGTCCACACCTCTCGGTACCCCGTCATTTAACGGGCCTGTACATGAAAGAGAACGAAAGGCGTGTGTTTATGCCGTGTTTTGATTAGGCAGAGCACTGCAGCTTGTCAGCAGCGTATCCCTATGAATGCATAGGAAAGGAGAATGAATGCACGTTCACACCCATTCACATTTATTTTACCATGGGAATAGATGATGCCATTCAAAAATGGGATAGTTGGTTGTTGTTATTGACATTTGCAAAAAATTGTCTTGAAGCATTGATAGGCATAAGACCAATGCTGTTTTTACCATACATTTATTAAATTAACGCATCCCATCTCGTAAGATGCTGGACAATTGTCAGTTCGTTCACAATACCGCAGCAGATCAAATATTAGAATACACTAAATGGTATGATACTGAAATAATCTCTTGTAAGAATTATTTGAATGCGCCTTACTGCGTAAATCGTGTATTGTGCCATTACCCTAGGATAGCCGCTGTAAAATCGGTGGTAAAACACCAGCGTTTGTGAAGAATCGAAATGCCTGCTGGGTAAAAATTCCTCTGTCAAGCCACTGTATTTTTCCCCACGAACGACGCTATCACCCCAAACAAATAGCCAATTCACTCACGGTGCCAACATTGTATAAAACCATGCCAATGTTGTCAATTATATAGCATAGCCTAATCGTATTTGCTCATTTTACCTAGCTTCTATTGCAAATAGATGTCACGAGTCGATAGTCAGGACGACGCTGGTTGTGTGAATAACAAGCCATCAATGGTGTTGAATGTGTAACCAGATAGGGATTTTTTGCGTGTACCCTATTGACCAACAATTCCCCCAGTATATCATTAAAAGATAAATTGGCACACGATACACGTTATCACTAATTCCTTATCACTAATTAGCTCCGTTGGTAACTCTTATTTTTACCCAAGCCCGAATAGGGGGAGGGGAATGCATAAATATTAATGTGACTATATATAGAACAGTGAGCACAAATGTCATCACAGTCATTGATTTCCCCTTATTGCTTCTTGAAAGTGGGTTTTGAATTTCATTTTGGAAATGGAAAGATATCGAACATCTTGTGGAAGGAAGCACATTAGCCAAATGGATGAGCGGTCTGTCTGTGAGCTAGTTGCTGACCATGGTGCTGAAACCAACAGTTGCCTATTGTTTTTGGCACTTAAAGGAAAACTCCACCCAAAAACTATATTTTGGTATTTGTTTCATTAATCCATTGTTGACATAGTCCTAAATAGTTTTGCTTGTCAGCAATCAAGTTTTCAAGATATGTAACTTTCAAAATACAGAAATCATACATGTATGATGATGCAAAATACATCATACATGTATGATTTCTGTATTTTGAAAGTTACAAATCTTGAAAACTTGATTGCTGACAAGCAAAACATTTTGGGACTATGTCAACAATGCATTAATGAAACAAATACCAAAATATAGTTTTTACGTGGAGTTTTCCTTTAAAACACCAATTAGCTTATGGTCTGTTGGACTCAAATGGGAAGCTATTTTTCTCTGTAATTCATGCTCTACCTTCAGTTCAATTTCACATTGACACTTCACTGTTCCAAACCTGAACAGTTTTATCTTATTTTGCGCTCGGCATTGATCTATCTATGGTCTATGTGACAGGTTCAATCTCAATTGATGAGTAGCAGGGTTGCACCTGACAGCAGTGTAGGCTAGGCTGTCTATCCCACCTCTCAGCTCTATCTAATAAGGCTGTCTCATCTTACCCCATTGAGTTGTCTCTCACTCTCTCTCCTATATCTCTATGATCTCTCCACTGTAGATGTCATTCAGCGCTATTCACCTTCCCATCAGCACTAGCCTAGGGCTGGTGCTACGCTAGCTTTGTGCTCACTGTGCCGATGAAAGGCCTATGTCCAATGGTTTTGGGGTGAAAGGTTAGCTTGTTATGTCGGGCAGAGGCTTAAGTGTGTTTCATAATTGAGCATTTAGCCTACAGTATTGCTCAATACCCACAAACATCCACACCTCATGTAGGCCTTGTACTCTAGTTAAGTAGGCTATGTTATTACAACACATCCTAACATATTGTTGAGATGTCTGTAGAATTTGAGGGATGAGTTGTCATATAAGGATTATCATTCTTAATGATTTGGTTGTTTGGAAGATCAGGTTATTTGGGATACATACTGCATGTGAGTCTGCATTTGAGCATGTATGTGTGTTGAATTATGTATTTAGGAGCTCTTCTGCGGCTATGGTGATCATGAGTGTTCATTTGATCTCATCTGTAAGTGTGGCAACTGGCAAATATCAGCCATTTGATAGTCTTAAGTAGCTTCCCCTTCTTCTCTCCTCTCCTTCATCTTCGCTGATCTGAAAATGCAGCAACATGGAGGAAGCCTGTGGCAATTTGCTTTCACCTATCCAGCTCTGTCATATCAGGACAGATTAAGGAAAGGAGGGAAGAAAGGAAGTCACAGAGTATTGAGATTCATACACCCCATCTATTTCAATTTGTACTGCCTCATGACTCCTCTCTCTCTCTCTCTCTCTCTCTCTCTCTCTCTCTCTCTCTCTCTCTCTCTCTCTCTCTCTCTCTCTCTCTCTCTCTCTCTCTCTCTCTCTCTCTCTCTCTCTCTCTCTCTCTCTCTCTCTCTCTCTCAGGCCCTTGGAGGCAGATGCTCAACAGCGGCCCCAGCAGCCAGGAGTCGGACCCTCTGGTCGGCTTAGCAAGAGTCGCACCGTAGACGCGTTTGGAGAGGGCCCCACTGGCAGGCCGGCCCCTGGCCGCAGTCCCTCGTCCTTCAGCCTTTTAGAGTCCCGATTCAGGCAGGAGCCCAAGGACCTGGAGAAGAAAACAGGCATGTTTGGCTCCAGCTTCCTGAGTGGGGCCAACCCGCTGAACGCTGTCTCGTCCATGACGTCCCAGGTGTCCTCTGGAATGTCGTCCATGTCCTCAGAGGTCACCTCCATGGGCTCCGGGGTCAACATGCCCTCGTTTGGCCTGTTTGACAAGGAAGAGAAGCCTGGAGAGAAGCCCCAAGGTGGGCCCCCAGGGCCGGGCAAAAAGGGCCCCCAGCAGGGGGGGCCAAGACCCCCTGGCCCCGCACAAGGGCCCAGACCCGCTGGTCAAGGGCCCCCTGGGCAGCAAGGGCCCAGAACTCCTGGTCCCGGACAAGGGCCCAGACCCCTCGAACAGCAAGGACCCAGACCCGCTGGTCAAGGCCCCCCTGGTCAGCAAGGTCCCAGACCCCCTGTCCCCGGACAAGGACCCAGACCCTTTGGCCCCGGACAAGGGCCCCCTGGGCAGCAAGGGCCCAGACCCCCTGGTCAAGGACCCCCTGGGCAGCAAGGGCCCAGACCCCCTGGTCAAGGCCCACCTGGGCAGCATGGACCCAGACCACCTGGCCCCGGACAAGGGCCCCCTGGGCAGCAAGGGCCCAGACCCCCTGGCCCCGGTCAAGGGCCACCTGGGCAGCAAGGGCCCACTGGCCCCGGTGCACAGCCAGGTGCCGGCTAAAGCTGGGGGTCCCCCTGGTCCACAAGGCCCTGGTAAACCACCTGGAGGTGGGCTGTGTCCGCTGTGCAAGAGTACCCAGCTCAACGTGGGCTCCAAGGAGCCGCCCAACTACAGCAACTGTACCATGTGTAAGAACCGGGTGTGCAGCCTGTGTGGATTCAGCCCCCCAGACTCGGCGGTAAGAGAAGGCCCTCTCTCTCTAGCTCGCTTTCTTCCCCCCTCGCTCTCTCTCTCTCTCTCTCTCTCTCTCTCTCTCTCTCTCTCTCTCTCTCTCTCTCTCTCTCTCTCTCTCTCTCTCTCTCTCTCTCTCTCTCTCTTTAACCTTAAAAGGTATTTTGTACTGTAGTTTGTACTGACTGAGGGTCTATTATATGGTGGTTTATCTAATTTAATAACACATCTGTAATAATAGTAGAAATTCACATTTTGTCGCAGATGTATCAGATAATTCATTCAATTAAATGTCTGCTGCCAGTGTAGTTCCATAGATACAACAATCAACGCATGCCTTGAACTAATTTCAGTTTTCATTAGTACAACAGTTTTTGTTCATTAGTACAAAATTTGCCCAGCATGTCTGAATGACATTTCAACTTCACAAGAGAGGCACAGTACACCATTACAGTACAAAATATGCATAAAAAAGGTGAATCAATAAAAACAACAGTTAAGTCTGATATCTAAAGAAGCCTAGCGATAGTTTTTAAGCGTTAGCATTTTTAGCATTAGCCTTTGAGCATTTAGCATTCCAGAGATGCTCATGCAGTCAGGCTTAGCTCTGGAAATGCCCCTGACATTAACGCCAAACAGCTTGACGAACAGAGGGGCCATATGGACCCTGGGGAGGCTATCAAGGTGACTCATGTCATGGGCACAGGAAGCCTCCAACCACCGGCCACTGGCAGGTTTCAGTAGCCAACCACACGAGCCATACACTCCGAGTCATCATGCCTGTTAAAACTGAGGAGGGCATGTGATCTGTTGTTGGAATAAATATACTATAACAAGATATTTATCCATATAAGGTATTTATTTATATATGCAAGAAGTACAGAAAATACAATACAAATAATTAATTCAAAGATTTGGTCATCAGTGCCCCTCTCAAAAAATGATATATTTGCACACGTTATCAGATAAAACAGCAGAATCACAAAGTGGTCATATTTAGCATCTCTTTTTCTGGGGGTAGAGTTATTGAGCATGGTATTCACAAAGAGAAAGGAAAGGTTTGTTCCATGCAAGACACTGATAATAACCATGTCAATGGCCTCTTTTGTAGTGTTTCTTGTTGTAGACAATGGTAACTAAGGCCATGTCCTGTGTAGTGAACAATAACATTACACTGTAGCTAAGCTAGTTGTCAGGATATGTGACGAAACTCCATCTTTAGAACAAACATACAGTATATACAGTGAGGGAAAAAGGTATTTGATCCCCTGCTGATTTTGTAAGTTTGCCCACTGACAAAGACATGATCAGTCTATAATTTTAATGGTACGTTTATTTGAACAGTGAGAGACAGAATAACAACAAAATAATCCAGAAAAACGCATGTCAAAAAATTTATAAATTGATTTGCATTTTAATCAGGGAAATAAGTATTTGACCCCTCTGCAAATCATGACATAGTACTTGGTGGCAAAACCTTTGTTGGCAATCACAGAGGTCAGATGTTTCTTGTAGTTGGCCACCAGGTTTGCACACATCTCAGGAGGGATTTTGTCCCACTCCTCTTTGCAGATCTTCTCCAAGTCATTAAGGTTTCGAGCCTGACGTTTGGCAACTCGAACCTTCAGCTCCCTCCACAGATTTTCTATGGGATTAAGGTCTGGAGACCTCTCCAGGACCTTAATGTGCTTCTTCTTGAGCCACTCCTTTGTTGCCTTGGCCGTGTGTTTTGGGTCATTGTCATGCTGGAATACCCACCCACGACCCATTTTCAATGCCCTGGCTGAGGGAAGGAGGTTCTCACCCAAGATTTGACAGTACATGGCCCCGTCCATCGTCCCTTTGATGCGGTGAAGTTGTCCTGTCCCCTTAGCAGAAAAACACCCCCAAAGCATAATGTTTCCACCTCCATGTTTGACGGTGAGGATGGTGTTCTTGGGGTCATAGGCAGCATTCCTCCTACTCCAAACAAGGCGAGTTGAGTTGATGTCAAAGAGCTCGATTTTGGTCTCATCTGACCACAACACTTTCACCCAGTTCACCTCTGAATCATTCAGATGTTCATTGGCAAACTTCAGATGGCCCTGTATATGTGCTTTCTTGAGCAGGGGGACCTTGCAGGCGCTGCAAGATTTCAGTCCTTCACGGCGTAGTGTGTTACCAATTGTTTTCTTGGTGACTATGGTCCCAGGTGCCTTGAGATCATTGACAAGATCCTCCCGTGTAGTTCTGGGCTGATTCCTCACCGTTCTCATGATCATTGCAACTCCACGAGGTGAGATCTTGCATGGAGCCCCAGGCCGAGGGAGATTGACAGTTATTTTGTGTTTCTTCCATTTGCGAATAATCGCACAAACTGTTGTCACCTTCTCACCAAGCTGCTTGGCGATGGTCTTGTAGCCCATTCCACCCTTGTGTAGGTCTACAATCTTGTCCCTGACATCCTTGGAGAGCTCTTTGGTCTTGGCCATGGTGGAGAGTTTGGAATCTGATTGATTGATTGCTTCTGTGGACAGGTGTCTTTTATACAGGTAACAAACTGAGATTAGGAGCACTCCCTTTAAGAGTGTGCTCCTAATCTCAGTTCGTTACCTGTATAAAAGACACCTGGGAGCCAGAAATCTTTCTGATTGAGAAGGGGTGAAATACTTATTTCCCTCATTGAAATGCAAATCAATTTATAACATTTCTGACATGCGTCTTTCTGGATTTTTTTGTTGTTATTCTGTCTCTCACTGTTCAAATAAACCTACCATTACAATTATGGACTGATCATTTCTTTGTCAGTGGGCAAACATACAAAATCAGCAGGGGATCAAATACTTTTTTCCCTCACTGTATCATATAGGAAATCAATATGATTATCTAATGATATATGTATTATGTGTTACAGATGCATCAATACAGTAGTTTCCTATTTCTAACTAACCATAAAATGCATCTAGCTTCATCATAGTAGCTTTCCTGTATTTCAAGAATGAATCAACCAATAAACATAAAACGAATAAAACGTTTTGTAATGATAGGATTTTTGCCTCAAATTAGAGCAATATTCCATTTGTAAGGCAGCCTTGTCGAATAGTACATTTAATGGTTGTTCTGCAAATTGCCACGATCTGCAAATACAGCTCCCATTACTGCAACACGTAATTAGTGTAAATCATTCAATTTGCTTTTAAATCCCTCATGAACTGAGCGAAAAACAATTTGCATTGTGAAAAGAGAATCATGCATGTTATTGAAATGGGCTAATTAAGTTGTTTTTTATCTGAATTACTGTGATGTTTCACTTAATGGAAAGGATTGTGTTTGTGACGATACCAGTATTGCAATATTTTTTCCATGGCAAAAATGAAAACACAAAGCAGAACAAACTCTTTGGTCCTTTAAAATGTAATGTAATGTAAAATATTGTGTTCTATAGCTTGGAAAATAAATAAATGTGACTCTGGATGACAACATAATGATGTGTGTTTCCAACATTAGGGCAGTTTTCCTAAAGAAGTTAAATCTGCTTTGTGTTTTGTGTCCTTGCCACGTTACTAACGAGTATCACGATACTGGTACCGTCCCGGCCATACAGTACATGTGTGTGTCGTATGTGTGTCTGACCATGTTTTGGCTCTTTTCAGGGCAAGGAGTGGCTGTGTCTCAACTGCCAGATGCAGAGGGCTATGGGGGGTATGGATGACCCTCCTATGATGGGCAGGGGCTCTGCCCCTCCTTCCCCATCGAGGAAAGACCCTGGCAAAGATGGCAAGAAGCCCAATCTACTGATTAAGCAGCAGAGCATCTCCGACAAAGGCTTAACCCCTCCAACCACGCCCAAACAGAAATCCCCAGGCCCATCTTCCCCGAAAGGCAGCCCCCAGCCCTCCCCGGCCAAAGGTAAACAGGAGTCCAGCTTCTTCGGGGGCCTGGGTGGCATCAGCCTAGGGGGCCTCACCGACGTGGCCAAGCCTCCAGCCGCTGCCTCCCAGGCGGCCGAGTCCATCACAGGAACAATGTTCAGCGGCTTTGGTGGGTTCACCGGATCAGCCAAACCTGATCGGGCCAAAGCCGCCGCTGGTCCCCAAAGAACAGCAGAGTCGGTGACAGGAAAGATGTTCAGCGGGTTCGGTGGTTTTACAGAGACAGCCAAGCCCCCGGCGGCTGCCTCCCAGATGTTCGGGTTTGGCTCATCCATCTTGAGCTCTGCCACCAACCTCATGACCACCGACTCTGTGGACTCTGTGGATGAGAAAGCTGGTTCTCCTGCTGATTCTCCTGCCGGTTCTCCTGTAGGCTCTCCCCCCGACTCCCCCTTCTCCACCCCCGGTTCTCCCCCCGGTTCTCCCCCGGACTCCCCCTTCTCCGCTCCTGGGTCTCCCCCCGACTCAGACAGCCCTGACACCCCGCCCGCCTCCAAGAAGGCCCCCAAACGCGGCACCTCCCTGCTGAAGGACCAGAAGTCCATAGAAGCAGAGCCCTCCACGGAGCCTCTGAAAGCGGGGGAGCTGCCTATTCCGGCCCCAGGCTCGGGGGCCCAGGAAAACTGCCCTCTGTGTAAGGTGGAGCTGAACACTGGATCAGCCGACACGCCTAATTACAGCAACTGCACCGAGTGCAAGAAGAGTGTGTGTAACCAGTGTGGCTTCAACCCCACACCTCATCTTGCTGAGGTGAGACCAGTACAGCTTTCAGTACTGCTAATATATATATATATATATATATATATATATATATATATATATATATATATATATATATATATATATATATATATATATATATATATATATATATATATATATATATATATATATATATATATATATATATAATATAAACAGTTCTGCTGAAAGGTACACAAACCATACACGGATTTCAGCGGTTTCCAAGGTTACAGTATGTGGGTTAGAGCTGCAGACTTTTGCACACTCCATGTTGTTCAGTCCCTCACTGGCTATATAAAAACCACGTCTGCAGTAAATGTGGTTTCTATATCTTCTAATTGTAATCAGGACACAAATATTGACAGCATGTTTAAAGGTACCCCTCTTACCATAAGTGAACCTGAACCTTAGTCACGGTCTTGGTTGTTATGACTGCTGCACGTGTTTGACCTTTGAGGGAGTGGTTGATGCGTTTAGCCTTCCCTAGCCTCCTAGCCGCACTGTAGTCTATCTCTAAGCCATTGTGGGACTAGGTTAATAAGGCTAAATGAATGCCATTTAAATGGCCATCTCATTTACACTTTAAAAGGCTGCCATTTGACTCTGTAATCTAAGAGAGGGGTGTGTGTGTGTGTGTGTGTGTGTGTGTGTGTGTGTGTGTAGATGTGTGTGTGCGGTAATAGGAACCAAATACTCTTTGAATGCTCATCTTCCTAGGGGGTTATATAGTGTTATTACTAGCATGTCCCATTGACGCTCAATTAACATACATTCCTTACATTCAGTTCCCAAGAACAGATGGTTTATGGGGTCATCAAATTATATTAACAGAAGCACTGCACAGAATTTCATACGGTTCAGCGAATCAAAGCACACTGTGAAACAGTATTCTGATGGGAAAATACAGCAGTAGCCTACTTAGTGCATATCTACTGTGTAACTGCTGTATATTTTGGTTGACATGTCAATTGGGTGTAAAAAGGGTAGAGTTGGTTTCTCAATTATAATAGCAAGTTTGGTTGAACTGTGACTAGATTGTGTTTGTCATCGGCCATGTCTGGCTAGGCTTAGGAGCTACTCACAGTGTAAGATGTTCAACCTTGAGTGAAAACAGTGAAAGCGTTGAAAGCAGGTATAGTTGAGCTCACACGATGGCAGGTTTGGCGTAGCTTCACATGCTAGCTTCACTATGCTTGTTGGTAGTTTAGCATTTAGCGGCGTAGCGCGTGGCCAGTTCCCTTAGTAATCATGCTACTGGTCTATTTAAGGTGTTCCGAGGAGATTAGGCAGAGCATGTCTAACTCCTTGTCACATGGTGAGAACCATGACTTCCCCACCCCGCCCCACAAGATGGCCGCCACTCCATTATGTAATGACGTCACTGAAGAGGCTCTACATTTTCTCATGTAGTTCATAATTTCCGTTTTTTTACATTATTGTATGTAGAAACACATACACTGTGATGTCATACAGTACTTCAAAAGACAGTTAAAATAGAGGTAAAACACACATCATAGAGCCTCATGTATCTTTGGTTTGGCTCAGACGGCTAGTTACTACAGTACTACTATATACCCTAAGGTTGTTATTAGTGTAAGTACCTCATTACTACACAGGTGTAACTTACTTGACTTATTAATTTTAGCTCCTAGAGGAGCAAAGGCCCTCAGGTTACTACCTCTGGACTACACAGGTCAACTCAATATAAAATGCTACCAATATCATAGACTGGTATGTATCTCTGTGTTGTCATACTGGCCCATCTTTGGCATTAATGAGGAGCAGCATATTCCTCGAATGTAGTCCAAGCCACGGGGAAATCTGTAATTACATTGGAGAGCTCAGCATCGTAGGTGATTATGTTCTTAGATGGCCTAATGAGCCAAAGATTAGGTGTCTCTGGACCAGTGTGTCTTAACACTCCAACCGATAGACTTGTTTTGCTCAAAATCAGGGTTGTGTTCATTAGGCATCAAACTGAAGAAAAATGACTGAAACGGTGAGGGACTAGCTGGACTTGTCCAATAAGAAATGCTCATTTTCATTTCCAATGCAAAACGCTTTGCGACAGTGTGCATTAATGAATACAACCCAGGTGCAGAGTACAACTGACAGAGATGAAATACCACCATGTTTCAGGGACGATGTAAATTCCTCTTTACTCAGTCGATTCAGAGAATGAATAGGACATTCTGATCATGAATTGAAAAGGTTCACTGAAAAACGTACTAATTAAAAAAGTCCTAATTTCCCAATGTATGTGTTGAATTTAGATCCCGAACTTGATTTTAACTGAGCTGAAATTCAATTCAACCCAACTAGACACGCATCTAATCTAATCCATTCAATGATGCTTCATGCAGAAACTGAACTTGTGGTGATTGATGGAGAGCTATGTAGAGCCCTGAGTCCTTTGTGATGAAGAGGAATAGATAGAGAATGTGAGTCATTGGTCTAGGACAGGGCATGGTGCTGGATGGCCATTTGAACGAGGCTGCTACTGCCTCGGCCTACCTACCTCAATACACTGACTCATCCACCCCTTTCTCTGCTTCGTCAGCGAACATGCCTCTGTCACTCTCCAAAACACTTGCTTCGAGCTGAGAATTTGTTTGTGTGTATTTGTGTGTGTGTGTTTAGGGGGTTGTGTGTATGTGTGGGGGTTGGTACATGCATTACATTATGTCTGAAGGAGCATTTATCTGTGTGTTTGTTGGTGTTTGGTGTGTGTGTGTGTGTGTGTGTGTGTGTGTGTGTGTGTGTGTGAGTGTGTGTGTTTAGGCATGCTATAGAAAAGGTAATCTCTGCTTCCTAAAGGATTTAAAGGGAATCAGGAAGCCTATAGTTTCTCCTGAGGCTTTATCCCAGTCAGAAGAGGTGTCCCTTAACCTTCCTCAAAATGAGCCTCTCTCTTTCTCTCTCTCTCTTTCTCTCTCTCTCTCTCTCTCCCCTCTCTCTCTCTTCCTCTCTCTCGCTCTCTCCCCCCTCTCTCTCTCTGCCCTCTCTCTCTCTCTCCCCCCTCTCTCTCTTCCTCTCTCTCCACCCCTCTCTCTCTCTCTCTCTCTCTCTCTCTCTCTCCCCCTCTCTCTCTCACGCCCTCTCTCTCCCCTCTTGCTCTCTCTCTCTCTCTCTCTCTCTCTCTCTCTCTCTCCCCTCTCTCTCTATCTCTTCCTCTCTCTCTCCACCCCCTCTCAATTCAATTCAATTTCAATTAACATTGCCAAAGCAATATATACAGTGTTGTAACAATGTGCAAATAGTTAAAGTACAAATGGGAAAATAAATAAACATAAATATGGGTTGTATTTACAATGGTGTTTGTTCTTCACTGGTTGCCCTTTTCTTGTGGCAACAGGTCACAAATCTTGCAGCTGTGATGGCACACTGTGGTTTTTCACCCAGTAGATAAGGGAGTTTATCAAAATTGGGTTTGTTTTCGAATTCTTTGTGGATCTCTGTAATCTGAGGGAAATATGTGTCTCTAATATAGTCATACATTTGGCAGGAGGTTAAGAAGTGCAGCTCAGTTTCCACCTCATTTTGTGGGCAGTGTGCACATAGCCTGTCTTCTCTTGAGAGCCAGGTCTGCCTACGGCGGCCTTTCTCAATAGCAAGGCTATGCTCACTGAGTCTGTACATAGTCAAAGCTTTCCTTAAGTTTGGGTCAGTCACAGTGGTCAGGTATTCTGCCACTGTGTACTCTCTGTTTAGGGCCAAATAGCATTCTAGTTTGCTCTGTTTTTTTGTTTGTTCTTTCCAATGTGTCAAGTAATTCTCTTTTTGTTTTCTCATGATTTGGTTGGGTCTAATTGTGTTGTTGTTATTGTTGTTGTTGTTGTCCTGGGGCTGTGCGGGGTCTGTTTGTGTTTGTGAACAGAGCCCCAGGACAAGCTTACTTAGGGGACTCTTCTCCAAGTTCATCTCTCTGTAGGTGATGGCTTTGTTATGGAAGGTTTGGGAATCGCTTCCTTTTAAGTGGTTATAGAATTTAACGGCTCTTTTCTGGATTTTGATAATTAGCGGGTATTGGCCTAATTCTGCTCTGCATTCATTATATGGTGTTTTACGTTGTACACTGAGGATGTTTTTGCAGAATTCTGCATGCAAAGTCTCAATTTGGTGTTTGTCCCATTTTGTGAATTCTTGGTTGGTGAGCGGACCCCTAGACCTCACAACCATAAAGGGCAATGGGTTCTATAACTGATTCAAGTATTTTTAGCCAGATCCTAATTGGTATGTCAAAATTTATGTTGCTTTTGATGGCATAGAAGGCCCTTCTTGCCTTGTCTCTCAGATCGTTCACAGCTTTGTGGAAGTTACCTGTGGCGCTGATGTTTAGGCAGAGGTATGTATCGTTTTTTGTGTGCTCTAGGGCAACGGTGTCTAGATGGAATTTGTATTTGTGGTCCTGGCAACTGGACCTTTTTTGGAACACCATTATTTTTGTCTTACTGAGATTTACTGTCAGGGTCCAGGTCTGACATAATCTGTGCAGAAGATCTAGGTGCTGCTGTAGGCCCTCCTTGGTTGGTGACAGAAGCACCAGATCATCAGCAAACAGGCCGGGTGCTGCAGACTGTTCTAGTGCCTCACCAATTCGTTGATATACAGTGGGGAGAACAAGTATTTGATACACTGCCGATTTTGCAGGTTTTCCTACTTACAAAGCATGTAGAGGTCTGTAATTTTTATCATAGGTACACTTCAACTGTGAGAGACAGAATCAAAAATCCAGAAAATCACATTGTATGATTTTTAAGTAATTAATTTGCATTTTATTGCATGACATAAGTATTTGATCAGTAAGAATTCCGGCTCTCATAGACCTGTTAGTTTTTCTTTAAGAAGCCCTCCTGTTCTCCACTCATTACCTGTATTAACTGCACCTGTTTGAACTCGTTACCTGTATAAAAGACACCTGTCCACACACTCAATCAAACAGACTCCAACCGCTCCACAATTGCCAAGACCAGAGAGCTGTGTAAGGACATCAGGGATAAAATTGTAGACCTGCACAAGGCTGGGATGGGCTACAGGACAATAGGCAAGCAGCTTGGTGAGAAGGCAACAACTGTTGGTGCAATTATTAGAAAATGGAAGTAGTTCAAGATGACGGTCAATCACCCTCGGTCTGGGGCTCCATGCAAGATCTCACCTCGTGGGGCATCAATGATCATGAGGAAGGTGAGGGATCAGCCCAGAACTACACGGCAGGACCTGGTCAATGACCTGAAGAGAGCTGGGACCACAGTCTCAAAGAAAACCATTAGTAACACACTACGCCGTCATGGATTAAAATCCTGCAGTGCACGCAAGGTCCCCCTGCTCAAGCCAGCGCATGTCCAGGCCCGTCTGAAGTTTGCCAATGACCATCTGGATGATCCACAGGAGGAATGGGAGAAGGTCATGTGGTCTGATGAGACAAAAATATAGCTTTTTGGTCTAAACTCCACTCGCCGTGTTTGGAGGAAGAAGAAGGATGAGTACAACCCCAAGAACACCATCCCAACCGTGAAGCATGGAGGTGGAAACATCATTCTTTGGGGATGCTTTTCTGCAAAGGGGACAGGACGACTGCACCGTATTGAGGGGAGGATGGATGGGGCCATGTATCGCGAGATCTTGGCCAACAACCTCCTTCCCTCTGTAAGAGCATTGAAGATGGGTCGTGGCTGGGTCTTCCAGCATGACAACGACCCGAAACACACAGCCAGGGCAACTAAGGAGTGGCTCCATAAGAAGCATCTCAAGGTCCTGGAGTGGCCTAGCCAGTCTCCAGACCTGAACCCAATAGAAAATCTTTGGAGGGAGCTGAAAGTCCGTATTGCCCAGCGACAGCCCCGAAACCTGAAGAATATGGAGAAGGTCTGTATGGAGGAGTGGGCCAAAATCCCTGCTGCAGTGTGTGCAAACCTGGTCAAGACCTACAGGAAACGTATGATCTCTGTAATTGCAAACAAAGGTTTCTGTACCAAATATTAAGTTCTGCTTTTCTGATGTATCAAATACTTATGTCATGCAATAAAATGCAAATGAATTACTTAAAAATCATACAATGTGATTTTCTGGATTTTTGTTTTAGATTCCGTCTCTCACAGTTGAAGTGTACCTATGATAAAAATTACAGACCTCTACATGCTTTGTAAGTAGGAAAACCTGCAAAATCGGCAGTGTATCAAATACTTGTTCTCCCCACTGTATATGTTGAAGAGGGTGGGTCTAAAACTGCATCCCTGTCTCACCCCACGGCCCTGTGGAAAGAAATGTGTGTTTTTTGCCAATTTTAACCGCTTGTGTACATGGATTTTATAATGTCGTATGTTTTTCCCCCAACCCCACTTTCCATCAATTTTTATAGCAGACCCTCATGCCAAATTGAGTCAAAAGCTTTTTTGAAATCAACAAAGCATGAGAAGACTTTACCTTTGTTTTGGTTTGTTTATTTGTCAATTAGGGTGTGCAGGGTGAATACGTGGTCTGTCGTACGGTAATTTGGTTAAAAGCCAATTTGACATTTGCTCAGTACATTGTTATCACTGAGGAAATGAACTAGTCTGCTATTAATGATAATACAGAGGATTTTCCCAAGGTTGCTGTTGACGCATATCCCACGGTAGTTATTGGGGTCAAATTTGTCTCCACTTTTGTGGATTGGGGTGATCAGTCCTTGGTTCCAAATATTGGGGAAGATGCCAGAGCTAAGGATGATGTTAAAGAGTTTAAGTATAGCTAATTGAAATTTGTGGTCTGTATATTTAATCATTTCATTGAGGATACCATCAACACCACAGGCCTTTTTGGGTTGGAGGGTTTGTATTTTGTCCTGTAGTTCATTCAATGTAATTGGAGAATCCAGTGGGTTCTGGTAGTCTTTAATAGTTGATTCTAAGATTTGCATTTGATCATGTATATTTTTTTGCTGTTTGTTCTGTTATAGGGCCAAAAAGATTGGAGAAGTGGTTTACCCATACATCTCCGTTTTGGATAGATAGCTCTTCGTGTTGTTGTTTGTTTAGTGTTTTCCAATTTTCCCAGAAGTTGTTAGTGTCTATGGATTCTTCAATTACATTGAGCTGATTTCTGACATGCTGTTCCTTCTTTTTCCATAGTGTATTTCTGTATTGTTTTAGTGATTCACCATAGTGAAGGCGTAGGCTCAGGTTTTCTGTGTCTCTATGTTTTTGGTTGGATAGGTTTCTCAATTTCTTTCTTAGGTTTTTGCATTCTTCATCAAACCATTTATCACTGTTGTTACTTTTCTTCAGTTTTCTGTTAGAGATTTTTAGATTTGATAGGGAAGCTGAGAGGTCAAATATACTGTTTAGGTTTTCTACTGCCAAGTTTACACCTTCACTATTACAGTGGAGCGTTTTGTCCAGGAAGTTGTCTAGAATGGATTGAATTTGTTGTTGCCTAATAGTTTTTTGGTAGGTTTCAACACTACATTCCTTCCATATATAGCATTTCTTAATATTATTCAGTTCCTTTGACTTTGATGCCTCATGATTGAGTATTGCTCTGTTCAAGTAGACTATGATTTTGCTGTGGTCTGACAGGGGTGTCAGTGGGCTGACTGTGAACGCTCTTAGAGACTCTGGGTTGAGGTCAGTGATAAAGTAGTCTACAGTGCTACTGCCAAGAGATGAGCTATAGGTGTACCTACCATAGGAGTCCCCTCGAAGCCTACCATTGACTATGTACATACCCAGTGTGCGACAGAGCTGCAGGAGTTGTGACCCGTTTTTGTTGGTTATGTTGTCGTAGTTGTGCCTAGGGGGGCATATGGGGGAGGGAATGCTGTCACCTCCAGGTAGATGTTTGTCCCCCTGTGTGCTGAGGGTGTCAGGTTATTGTCCAGTTCTGGCATTTAGGTCGCCACAGACTAGTACATGTCCCTGGGTCTGGAAATGATTGATTTCCCCCTCCAGGATGGAGAAGCTGTCTTCATTAAAGTATGGGGATTCTAGTGGGGGGATATAGGTAGCACACAGGAGGACAATTTTCTCTGTTGAGATAATTTCCTTTTGAATTTCTAACCACATGTAAAATGTTCCTGTTTTGATTAATTTAATAGAGTGAGTTAGGTCTGCTCTATATCAAATTAGCATACCCCCTGAGTCCCTTCCCTGTTTCACACCTGGTAGTTTGGTGGATGGGACTACCAGCTCTCTGTAACCTAGAGGGCAACCAGAGGGTCCGTCTCCTCTATACCATGTTTCTTGTAGGATGACAATGTCTGTATTTCCGATTTCCGAGGTCTGATCTGAGGGGGCCTAAATGGGGTGTGGGCATGGTTGACTTGGGGGGGAGTTAATTGGTGGGGGTGGGGGTGTAGATGTGGCTAATGGTGCTGTGGTCTGGATGTAGGTCCTCTCTGTGGGGGTCCTCTATGTGTAGGTCCTGGGGTGGGTCCCGCAGGTCTGGGAGAGTGTCTCGCTGGTCTGGGCGGGGTGTCTGTTGATCTGTTGTTCCTGTGTGAGGTGTTGGGTCTGCGGTTGAGGGCGATATCCTTTAGGGTCGGGGCGAAGGTGTGCACTGCTGCCTTGTATAGGTGGACCTGGTCATAAAGGCTGTTCACGTCCAGGGTGGAGTGGTGGGCCAGGTAGACATTTGGTTTTGATGCACAGTCACGGGAAATTATTGCGTTCACCTGCTGTATGGTAGCAGGGTGGAAGTCTTTTCGTGGTAACAGGGTTGAGATAACCACTTGTGCGTTGGGGAAAGTAGAATAAGCTTTTTCTATCACTCCCTTGAGTGCTGTGGCCACCCTTTCCTGCTGTGTTCTCATGTCGTTTGTGCCTGTGTGTATTATTATGTGGCTGGGTGATCCTAGTCGGTCCTCAGACAGAAGGTCTAGGGCGCGCTGGGTGTTTGGACACCAGAGTTTAGACACTGTGTGTTTTGGAAAAAGTTTATTTTCTTGTATGTATTTCTCGTTTGAGTCCATAAGGAGTACAATCTGTTGCTTGTGTATGTCCTCAGTGGGTGCGGGGGGGTCATCATGAGGGCTATCAGGGTGTCTGACAAGGGGGTTGCTCAGAGGGGTCCCCAGGGCTTGGGGTTCTTCATTTGTTTGTCTGGCTGTGATGTAGAGGCTATGGTCAGGGTCTAGGGTGTACTGTTCTGCTGCGGTGTCGAGACTTTGTCCAGGATCTGAGGTGGGCTGTTCTGCTGGCTTCTCTGCGGGGGTGGCCAGCTCTCTAATGGGTTGTTCTATGTCACCCGTCATCGTTCTCACCTTCTCCTCCAGCACTCTGGTCCTCTCCTCTAGTGCTCTGTTCTTCTCCTGCTCCTGCTCTTTCTCCTGTTGATGTTGTCTCACCACAGTCCAGAGTGCAGACATGTCTCTCTCTACCTCCAGCTCTCCAGGTCTAGTTAAGGGGGTG
Organism: Coregonus lavaretus; assembly: GCF_964263955.1. Taxonomy (NCBI): domain Eukaryota; kingdom Metazoa; phylum Chordata; class Actinopteri; order Salmoniformes; family Salmonidae; genus Coregonus; species Coregonus lavaretus. Next base: position 48,361,059 of record NC_139992.1, on the reverse strand, counting down.
TTGTTGTGCTGGACTGTTGTATGGGTCTGTGCTGACTGGAGTGTGTTCACCTGCTGTTCCAGCTCCACCTGCCTTACCTGCAGCTGGGTGAATTTATCCTTCATTTCAATGAGGGAGTAGTACTGGGAAGTTGACTTTCTCCTTGGGGTTGCTCTGTGGGGTGATTTAATGAAGAGGTCTGGTCTGACCCGCTCGGGGTTGGGGTATCTTTCTCAAGGGAGAGCTTCTCCTGCTGAGCTATTTCTTTGATTAGGTGAAAGTCCAGCTGGAACTGTTTGGTGCTGCCTTGAACCAAAACGGTTCCAGATTTATAGTGATTAATATTAGACGACTCAGAGTCCTCGTTGTCCAGTATCCTGAGTTTCCACCCATCGCTAATACCCCCCCTCTTAACAGAGGGGTAGTGTGCTAGTATAGCACTGTGCCATGCCAGGGGATGGTCTGTGTGGAAGATAAGGTTGCTTATGTTCCCATTTTTATAAAAATCAGCAAAAAGTGTCTCCTGAATCCCCAAAAGGAGTTTCATTTTGTACTCTTTTCGTGTCTTGTCGTTTTTTACATTCAGAGTGTACTGTATTTTAATGACCTCTGAACAGCGGGGGGGGGGGGTGCTTCTAAGGCCTCTCCATTTGGTTGGGGTAGACTGTGCGACTCTCCTGCCATTGTTGGGCTCAATAGCTTCATACTAAACATTACTCACTCAGTTCCAGGTTGGATGGTGTTTTCAGGTTTATGTTTGTTTGCCAGAGCATTTGCTGTATAGTTTGGGAATAGTAATCCTTGGTAGTAGAAAGCCTTCCAGGTAATTCCGTCCAATATCAGGTTGTAGGTTTGGAGTTTTGGTTTGGAATGAAGGTTATGTTGTGGAGGGTAGCATCCTGTATATGTCCCTGCCAAAAAATCCTACTTTATCTAACACTAAATCTATATTTTTTGTTAAAAATGCTGTCTTTCTCTCTCTCTCTCTCTCTCTCTCTCTCTCTCTCTCTCTCTCTCTCTCTCTCTCTCTCTCTCTCTCTCTCTCTCTCTCTCTCTCTCTCTCTCTCTCTCTCTCTCTCTCTCTTTCTCTCTCTCTCTCTCTCTCTCTCTCTTTCTCTCCCGCCCTCTCTCTCTCCCCTCTTGCTCTCTCTCTCTCTTCCTCTCTCTCTCCACCCCTCTGTCTCTCTCTCCCTCTTTTTATTTCTCTTGTACCCATCATCGCATCTGTTCTTTAGTAGTTTGGATGTTGTTCTCAAGGACCTCTGGCTGTTCTGGCTCTACTGTTTGACAATATTTATTCTAGCTCTCCCCAAGCATAAAATACATTGATTCTGTCTCTGAAATGGCTTCTGCCCAGCACAACACTTTAAAACCTCTTCCCTGTCATTTTTGTTCCAGCCCAGCACTAACACACCTCAAGGGCTCGGTGATTAGTGAACTAGTTGAATCAGGTGTGTTAGTCCTGGTCTAGAATAACAATATGCAGTTTATTCATTTCAAATCATTTTTATTTTATTATATTTATAGTCCACTCAGTAACTTGACGTATGACACTGCTGCAATGCAGACACTACTGTATGAGACTGCCTTGTTGCTCACATCAGACAGCATCTAAGGCCCTTGTCAGAATGATATTATATAACCTAGGGAGAGGAATCACGACGCCTGAGCTACAACATTCACTAGACTAAACCATTTCCAAAGCTTGCCCTGTGGACAACTTCACAGTCATGTCTGTGTGTCAACATACAGAGGCAATTAATATGCTATAGTCATATAATATAATGTATTATACTTTATAGTATAGACTATAACCATCAGCTGTATCCAACATTTAGATTTATGTTCCAACGTTCAACTTTTGAGAGACTGAGTCTTCTATATGGCCAGCATATCAAAGATAAACATGTATTTATCTGAGGCAGTTTGTGTTTGTTTACAAATAGGCCTAGCTGTCGCTTTATTTTGACCAGTTCCAAGAGAGAGCTTTTTTATCCAATCAAAGCTTGCAATGTTAGAAGGTCTGGTCTACAGGACCAATAAGATGTGACGTTATTCATCCTGGATAAATGAATGGCCGTACACCTGTGCCGTACACCAGTGGTTAGCTGGATACACCAGTGGTTAGCTGGGTACACCTGTGGTTAGCTGGGTACACCTGTGGTTAGCTGGGTCTCCCCAGGGTGTATTTTGGTTGTCCATCTGCTCCAGGTCAGAATTGAGTCAGAGCCAACTGATATACTAGTAGGGTTGTGATGATTGCGATATTGTTTCCATGGCAAAAATGAAAACACAAAGCAGACCAGACTGTTTGGTCCTTTAAAAATCTGCTGTTTGTAAAATATTGTGTTCTAAAGCTTGGAAAATAAATACATGTGACTCCGGATGACAACATAATGATGTTTGTTTCCAACATTAGGGCAGTTTTCCTAAAGAAGTCAAATTGGCTTAGTGTTTTGTTTCCTTGCCACGATATTAAGAAGTATCGCAATACTGGAATCGTCCTAGCCCTATATACTAACCCTCTACACACACACACACACACACACACACACACACACACACACACACACACACACACACACACACACACACACACACACACACACCATGATCTGTGTGTCACACCTGTGGTCACATTGCCCCACCTGTTTCCTCTGCCCTCAATGGTCTGCTCACTGTCTGTGTTATTTTGGCTGGACACACACACACCTCTATCTCTTGTCTCTGTGTGGTGTTTCCTGTAGTCTCCTTATTATTCCAGGCTGGTGCCCACGCTGCCTCCCACACTGTGAGCCTGCTTCACATATGAACAGGAATGTCTTTCTACTGGCTCTCACACACACGCAAACACACACACACACACACACACACACACACACACACACACACACACACACACACACACACACACACACACACACACACACACACATATACATACATACATACATACATACAGAGATGCCCACAGATTGACACACACAGATAAAGAAATGCACACATAAAGAGATACACACAAACACAATCACACACAGACAAATGGTACGCATCAATACTGTACACAGACACACACATACAGAGATACACAAACACAACAAAATACACAAACACAAAATGACAAAGCGACAACACACACACATACACACACACACAGCCTTGCGCAGTGTTAATGTAAGAATACCACTCTCTCTCTCGTGCTCTCTTTCTCTCTCTCTCTCTCTCTGTCTCTCTCTCTCTCTCTCTCTCTCTCTCTCTCTCTCTCTCTCTCTCTCTCTCTCTCTCTCTCTCTCTCTCTCTCTCTCTCTCTCTCTCTCTCTTTCTTTCTCCTCAGCCTTATGTAATCATCCATACCAGCCAAGTCTACTGTATACAGTAGAGTTCCCTGTGTGTGTACTTGCGTTTGTGTGTGTCTTTGTGTGTCCCTCTATGTGTGTCCCTTTGTGTGTCCCTCTGTGTGTGTGTATCTGTGTCTCTGTCTATGTCTGTCTGTCTCTGTATACACTACCGTCACTCTCACTCCCATCACTTGCCCCGGGGACAGAAATGGGCAAAAATAGCCTGAGCTACAAAAGAGCTACAGAGGATACAAGTTACTACAGGGCACCATGGGAAATCATCTCTCTCTCTCTCTCTCTCTCTCTCTCACTTTCCCTCTCTCACTTTCCCTCTCTCTCTCTCTCTCTCTCTCTCTCATCTTTTGTAAAGGACGGTATTTTGTAGACCATGGAGGTGTGTGTGCCTTAGGAAGAGAGAAAAGTTTAGCATATACACCCAATAAAGTATGTGTGACTATGTGTCGGTTTTAGGGAGGCCTGGTGAATGTAGTTGTGTAATTGTGTGTTTCAGCAAAAGGGAGGCTGTATGTGCTTACGTTTGTGAACGCTCTGTGTGTGTATTGAATAGCTAATTTTACATTTTAGTCATTTAGCAGACACTCTTATCCCGAGCTACTTACAGTTAGTGAGTGCATACATTATTTATTTTTTTCATACCCCCCCGTGGGAAACGAACCCACAACCCTGGCGTTGCAAACGCCATGCTCTACCAACTGAGCTACATCCCTGCCGGCCATTCCCTCCCCTACCCTGGACCAATTGTGCGCCGCCCCATGGGTCTCCCGGTCACGGCCGGCTACGACAGAGCCTGGATTCGAACCAGGATCTCTAGTGGCACAGCTAGCACTGCGATGCAATGCCTTAGACCACTGCACCATACAGGGAGAAGCAATTTCGAATGCAATAATATTCCCTTTCCCACAGACCAATACTATGTAGTGTGAAACGTAAAATGGCCGACTTCAAATGGAAGCTGCCTGAACATCATATGTAGTTTGTACTGTCTATTTGGGGTTTTCCTCTGTGTGACATATGGGGGTAGCAGACCTCCAGGGCCCTAGTCGGTACAGCTCCCCGTTATACAGACCTATTACTGGGTCATGATTCTCCATTATCCACAGCACATTTACGAGGGCTTGGAGGCTTAGGAGATGTTAGCCGTATTTTAGCCAAGCCAAGTAAGTGACAGTGGCCAAAAGATACCGGCGCCAGCAAATCGATGAGGTGCCAGTGTTAAGTCCTACTGAGAGGGGGAGATGCACAGAGACACACACTGAGACCCTGGTTTCCGATAGCGCAAGCTGTCGTATTTGCGTCAGGTCAGCTTTGGCTTATGTCAGATACATAGATACACAGATGTATGTCACACACACACAGGCATGCACGCAGGACGCTAGTGTTGTCACGATACCTGCATTTTTACTTCAATAGAAGGTTTAGTATCATGATACTCAATACCATCACAATACTTGATACCAAAACAATACCAAAACGATACCACGGCAAAAAAAAAAAAAAGCGTATTAGCCAAATGAATGGCACTTGATCCAGACAGATCTTTTGAGTTCAATATCATTACATTTGAAATGTTTGATTTTTGAATGTGTGCATCAATGACTCAATATTATTTTTTTTACCAATCTACGTAACAACATAATGGTAATCATTTATTTGAATGGTAAATCTCTATTAATAATCTGGGTAAATCAAGATGTTGCCTAGGCCTATTCACATTACAGGTGAATGCATATTCAATAGGAGTGTGTGCATGCATTGAGTTATTAAGATTGTTTTTGCTGATTTCATGAGGCTACAGATGAAAAACGATCTGTTTCCTTTCCATTTGGGACTTATTGTATTGTACTGATCAACAACATTTGCATAGAAGAAGCAATATCTTATTTTATACAAGTGTGCACTATCTCTTTAAGACCGATGATGTCATTCACACACAAAGTTCTTTCTAGGCTCAAGCAAAGATGTTCTTGACTGGGGGAGAGGTGTGGAGGGGGAAACGAAGTTAATTAATAACGATTTTGGTGACAATCAGCTTCGTAATCAGCAATATTTAGCGATATGGTTTGCAAATTATCACAAACAAGGTACTAGGGTAGTGAATTGATGTTGGCTTCAGCTGTAAACTAGCAAGGAATGTTACCCTACAAAGCTGGATGCTATCGGTATGTTCTTGCATTGTAAATTGTTCTAGACATTGTTTTGCGAACAGTAATTAACAGTTGCAACATTTTGACGTGTGTGTTAAGTTCTGTTCAGGATAAGTGTTGATGCAGCCAGACTCCCAGTTAGTTCAGTGGTTCCTCAGGAAAGGCTAGAGCTAGCAATTAGTAAGTGGAGCAGGCACGGTGCTCTAGCGCTCTAAGGGGACATCGGCTGCGCTGATAGACAGACTTGACAGAAGTACCGAAAGTAACAAAAATTATATTACCGAACCATTCTAGTATCAGTATACCGTGCAACACTAACGGACACACACACACACACACACACACACACACACACACACACACTTGTCAAAGACCCAGACCTTTATTTCCCATGCTCAGGTTAAGCCTACTCCTGGACTCAAAAGCACTTCCAATGGAGAGTCTCTTTTGAAAGTGCTTTTATGTCTAGGAGTAGGCTTAACCTGGACCTGTGAAGCATTTGGGTATCAGTGGTTCTACATCTTCTGACTGGTCTAGTCTTTCACAGGCGTTCAGGAACTTGACAAGCTGATCGATAACTTGAATTTGAACCTTTGTTGTAGCCTTTAGTTGGAAGGGAATGGGATGAAAGGGGAGAGGAGGCGGAGGAATGAGTGTGAACAAAGGAGAGGAGGTGGTTGGGAGAGAATGAACAGGATGACTGAGGAAAGCAGTAGGAGGGGGTGGATGTCATGTCACAGAGGAACAAAACCACGTTTGTTAGCATTAGGGCTAGTGGAGAGGAGACTACTATTGTTAGCAGCATTTGCGCTAGTGGAGAGGAGACTAGTATTGTTAGCATTAGCTCTAGTGGAGAGGAGGCTAGTATTGTTAGCGTTAGGGCTAGTGGAGAGGAGACTAGTATTGTTAGCATTAGCGCTAGTGGAGAGGAGGCTAGTATTGTCAGCATTAGTGCTAGTGGAGAGGAGGCTAGTGTTGTCAGTGTTGACTCCTGGGACTTTTCTATTGGTTCCAGTACAACAGGAAAAATCAATCAAGCCCAACTAAACTACACTGAACACAAATATAAACGCAACATGCAACAATTTCAAATATTTTACAGAGTTACAGTTCATATAAGGAAATCAGTCAATTGAAATAAATTAATTAGGCCCTAGTCTATGGATTTCACATGACTGGGAATGCAGATATGGATCTGTTGGTCACAGATACCTTTAAAAAAGTAGGGGTATCTGGTGTGACCACCATTTGCCTCATGCAGCGCGATACATCTCCTTCGCATAAAGTTGATCAGGCTGTTGATTGTGGCCAATGGAATGTTGTCCCACTCCTCTTTAATAGCTGTGCGAAGTTGCTGGATATTAGCGGGAACTAGAACACGCTGTCGTACACGTCGATCCAGAGCATCCCAAACATGCTCAATGGGTGACATGTCTGGTTAGTATGCAGGCCATGGAAGAACTGGGACATTTTCAGCTTCCAGGAATTGTGTACAGATCCTTGCGACATGGGGCCTGCATTATAATTCTGAAACATGAGGTGATGGTGGCGGATGAATGGCACGACAATGGGCCTCAGGATATCGTCACGGTATCTCTGCATTCAAATTGTCATCGATAAAATGCAACTGTGTTCGTTGTCCATAGCTTATGCCTGCCCATATCATAACCCCACCGCCACCTTGCGGCACTCTGTTCACAACGTTGACATCCGCAAACCGCTCGCCCACACAATGCCATACACGCTGTCTGCCATCTGCCCGGTATAGTTGAAACCGGGATTCATCCGTGAAGAGCACACTTCTCCAGCATGCCAGTGGCCATCGAAGGTGAGCATTTCCCCACTGAAGTCGGTTACAATGCCGAACTGCAGTCAGGTCAAGACTCTGGTTAGGACGAAGAGCACGCAGATGAGCTTCCCTGAGACGGTTTCTGACAGTTTGTCCAGAAATTATTTGGTTGTGCAAACCCACAGTTTCATCAGCTGTCCGGGTGGCTGGTCTCAGAAGATCCCACAGGTGAAGAAGCTGGATGTGGAGGTCCTGGGCTGGTGTGGTTACATGTGATCTGCGTTTGTGACGCCGATTGGACGTACTGCCAAATTCTCTAAAACGACGTTGGAGGAGGCTTATGGTAGAGAAATTAACATTAAATTATCTGGCAACAGCTTTGGTGGACATACCTGCAGTCAGCATCCCAATTGCACGCTGCCTCAAAACTTGAGACATATGTGGCAATATGTTGTGTGACAAAACTGCACATTTTAGAGTGGCCTTTTATTGTCCCCAGCACAAGGTGCACCTGTGTAATGATCATGCTGTTTAATCAGCTTCTTAATATGCCATTCCTGTCAGGTGGATGGATTATCTTGGGATGTAAACAAATTTGTGCACAACATTTCAGAGAAATAAGCTTTTTGTTCAAATGGAACATTTCTGGGATGTTTTATTTCAGCTCATGAAACATGGAACCAACACTTTACATGTTGCGTTTATATTTTTGTTGAGTGTATTTGCAATGATTTCGAATGGTGTTTGATCCCAGGTCCGTCAATCACGTAGAGCTACAGAAAAGGAAAAACAGCAGCCGAACTCCAAATGCCGCTCATTAACGCAAGCTGTCGTGGTTCTTAATTATCCCTCCTTTTAAATTGAAAGGAGGAGAGGAGATCCCCCTCTCCATCCCCCTCTCCCTGCCCCCAGTAGTACATGCAAGCTGGCATCTCACACCTGTCCATCTGTATAGACACACCCGCTAGGGGAAACCCGATACCACACACACATCAGCTGATAAGCCCATTTTAACTGCAGCTGGCAAACCAACCTAATGCACTGTGTAAGAGATGATGAAGCAAAAAGCTGATACACACAAAATAACACAAAGTTCACAGTTCAGTAGACGGATGGCAAAACGGAATAACTTTTTCAGACAGACAGACGGACACAGCCACCTACCAAATGTTCCTGGGTTTTCCTTTCTCCTCCTTTACTAAGTTCTAGTGCTGTCTCTCACCTCCCCTGTCAGTTTAGCTTAAGACACACCCCAACCTCCTGGGAAACAAACCCAATCCACCTGGGACACCACAGCACCTCTTTACTCCCATCAATCACTAGGAAAAGATAATACTGAGGTACACATTTGTTGGTGTCAGAGAGTATTTGTTGTGTTTTTATTTGGGATGTGTTTGTATGGTTAGTAGAACAGTTTGGAATGTAATGCTGGATGGTTGAATCCATGTTGTGAATATTTTATTGGACATTCTGTGTTGGATGACAGGAAACTCTGAAGTAAAGTTGTCAATAGCAGATTAGAGAGAATTCTAATGAACACCTCAACTTCTTACTTGACCTACGCACTAACAAGGCTTTCTAGCCCACACAGCGTTGACACCTGCTACAGTACTGTAGCTATGTTGGTCTACTGTACAGTACGTCAAACAATATGCTCTCAACACTGGGCAGGTTTCTAAGGATTTAACCTTCTATCAAGACAACCTAATCAGAGAAATGGCAGTGTAGTTTCTATGAGAGCATGGTGCACAGTTGAACAAAATGATTTTGATGGCCTAGTTGGTTAAAGTGTGATGGTTCCATCACCAGAGACCGGGTTTGGCCCATTTAAAAGCAGGTTAAATCACTACATTTATATCCGTATTTATGGGGTAAATTATTTCATATCAGAAGCCTCCCAATTAAAATAGTATAAAAAACACTAATACTGACTAGCTTATTTGCTAGCTGCACCGGGTGAAGTCACCTCAAATATCCCCCTCCCCCCTCCCTCCCTCCCTCCATCCCTCCTCCACCCATTGTAATTCTCATGCCAGACCTGACCAAGTTTAGGAGGTAAAACCCATGCAGGATTCTCCTCTGTAATCAAAGGATATCGCTCCAACCTTCGCGTCGCTTACCTCCCCTGAGAGGGGGAACCAATGACCCAACACGGAGGATAGACTCATCTGATTACCAGATTTGCCAATTTTGCTTAATCATCTCTGACTTTTTATGCTAATGTCTTGAGACTTGAGGTAGTTTAGTAGTTTGTAGTGTCCTTGAACGTTTTAAGCAACTCTTTTGTAAAGTCAGGGTTGTATAATGGTTGTATAGTTCTAATAAAGAAAGGAAAGGCTCCCACACTGTCATGCTGCTCCTTTTACTATCTTTCTGTCTATAGTATGTTATACCCAGCTCCGTTTGGGGGAAATATCACTGTATGGCTACTATACCGTATGTGTGTGCTGAGCAAACAGCAGCATGGCTGATTCACAGCCCACAGGGATGTAAATGAGAGGGAGGATCCCACATACAGCCATAAACCCATACAGCCAATTAGCCATACAGCCATATAGCCACACAGCCACACAAATGTGAGAATACTGCTGATTATACATCCCCCATTGCGGCTACGATGCCCAATTATTGGCACACACAGACACACACAGACACACACAGACAAACACAGACACACACAGACACACACAACCACTCTGTGACATGACTCATCGTGTCCCTTATCTTAATGAGGCGCTGGGCCAGAATGGGCTCTTAATGACACTTCAAGTGTGTCTGTGTGTGGATCACTGTGTCTGTGTGTGGATCACTGTGTGTGTGTGTGTGAGAGAGAGCGAGAGACAGGGTGTGTTTTGGTGTGTGTGGGTGTGCACGTGTGTATTTGACAAATACAGAGATAGAGAGACAGGATGCTTTTTATGGCGGTGATCTGGTGGATGGATGATATCCAGGGTCCTTAGACTGTATTTTGGCAGATGGATGATATTCAGGGACCGTAGGCTGCAGATTTCTGATAACGTCAGTGATGACAAGGGTAAAAGTGGTTAGAAGCCGAAGAGACATATCTTGTGGCTGACTGGCTGGCTGGCTCTGTCTCTCATTATTCCCTATCAGTGGCTATCTGGAACCATCTCTCTGCCTCTCGAGCTGCTCTCTGTGATGTAAATGGATAGAGCAGTCAAGCTGCACCCTGTGGGGGCGGAACGGCACCCTGGATTATAGGGAGAGGGACCTCTACATAGGGTTGGAATGGCTATGGGGGTGTATTATGATATTATTAATGAAATCATTAATAATTAAGTTGAAATCATACAGCTCTCTGTTTCTTCCCTTTCTCGCTCTCTATCTCCTCACTCTCTCTCCCTTCCTCTCCCCTTCTCCCTCGCTCCTTTTTTTTTTTACACACACGCTCATTTTTAATCATATGATAACAAAATGCCATTCTAAACTTTATGCCAACCATTTAACATTGAGAACGTTATGAGGCAACCATTGAAAACAGGGCAGGTCTAGCTCTCCTGTCCTTCCCTTTCTGTGGCCTGTGTGTGTGTCTGCCCGTATGGCTGTAGCCCTGCCCGTCTCTGTGTGAGGGACACAGTGGTTCATGGCTGATTTACCCTGCCCTGGCTGATTCTCTCCCCGGGAGATGCCTGCCTACCCCTGGGTTTGCTGGGTGGTTTAGCAGGCCCCACGCCATCCGCGTGGGGCCCAGCTCTGGGATGGATTTAGCATAAGCCCCGCTTTTAAGCCGGGCACAGGAGGGCACACACCCACGTCACTGGCCTGGGGAGCCACACAAAACGGATATGCTGGAAATAGGGTGTTTACTTGAAGCGGAGACTGGAGGGGTGGCTAGACTAATGCAGACTAGACCCAAGAGAGAAAGAGAGAATATGTACAGTTGAAGTCGGAAGTTTACATACACCTTAGCCAAATACATTTAAACTCAATTTTTCACAATTCCTGATATTTAATCCTAGTAAAAATTCCCTGTCTTAGGTCAGTTAGCATCACCACTTTATTTTAAGAATGTGAAATGTCAGAATAATAGTACAGAGAATTATTTTTTTCAGCTTTTATTTCTTTCATCACATTCCCAGTGGGTCAGAAGTTTACATACACTCAATTAGTATTTGGTAGCATTGCCTTTAAATTGTTTAACTTGTATGTGTATGTAAACTTCCGACTTCAATTGTATGTATGGTGTGCGGATGTATGGTGTGTGTGTATGATGTATGGTGTGCGGATGTATGGTGTGTGTGTATGATGTATGGCGTGCGTGTATGGTGTGCGTGTGTGGATGTGTTATTTTACCAATACACATACAGTACAACGTCTCTCCATAATTAGACCTACTTACATTTCTCTGGTGTGCTACAGTGTAAGACCCAAAGTCCCTAGGAATCAAATGTTTACCATCGTTTCTTTCTCTCATTTCTTGTCGAGATATCGAATATTAAACCGTCTTAATGGGTACAACACCTAAACCAGATTCTTCTGTAATGACGTCTTCTTTAGTGCTGTGATTGTCGACTTGAGTCAGATAACCATGACAGGACAGAATTAGAGGCCCTCCGAGACGGAGGATTTGAACAGCTGTACTCGTGGCGGTTTGTTGTCTTTCTAACTGATGCCTAATTGTTATTTTCAGAGATAGAGGGCCGGCTCGGTCCCAAGCGGCGGACGGGAAGAATAAACAATGCCGAAGTCATCGCACTACGCAGGATAAACCGTTTACTGAACGTACACTTTTAATTGCCTGCCTTTGAGCTGGGTGTACTGACAGATTGAATTGGTCTTAAATAAGATGTTTTAGTTCATCCCACTGTAAGGCCCTTGTCAGAACATTAGTGTTCCACTGACCTGTGGTGTGAGCTAGCCTCGCTTGCGGTTGGAATGGAATACATAGATCAGGAATGGGCAACTTTGATGGGGGTGGGGGCTACAAAAAACCAGAAACCATATCCATCCCCCCACCACCATATTGCGAGCAAAACAGCAGAGAGAAATGTTTTACAATTTTGAGTTAATTTCATGCAATTCTATACATTTTGCCATGTGGCGGAGAGAAGATTTAGCAACTTTATAACTAATTTCATGCAATTCTACTAATTTGAGTGAGACTGACTAACAAAATGAATGGCGGCCCCCCCAGCCGATAATTCGACCATGATAACAAGTTTAGATAGCTGGCAGCTAAACTAACTTAGCAATCTAAAAATGTTTTGATGACATGGACTAATTGACTGACTATCAGTGACTGACATAACAAGAGAAAAACTGCTGATGCACAACCCCATTTCGAAACTGCATATTGTGTATTCTACTATTCTAGCTCTAGTTGAGACCCCAAATTAGTTCCTAATTTTTGTTTAATAATAATAATAACATTTTTGTGGAAATTGATCCAAGGGCCTTCAAAAGGGGGGCTGCGGGCCTCCAGTTACCCATCCCTAATATACATCATGCTGCATTTAGGACATGGGACTAAGGGGAGCAGTGGTCTGGGGTTGTGGTCTTGTGGCATTAAGTCATAGGGCATAATATGTTTACATCCTGATGGATGCACTGTATAAACTGTTACAGGAGTGGGTCGCAGTTCCTCCTCACTCACAGTCGGGACTAATTACCTATTATGCACTGTATAAACCAGTTTTGTGTAGACCGGTAAGCTAGACACACACAAATACACACAGGCTTTACCCTGGCTCTGCTGTGGAATGTCTGTACCCGCTGCCCGAGTCATTCTGACATGCATTGGTAAACCTCTGTACCATTACCATGCATTATGAAAGGACTATCTGTTAAGTTACATAAATGTAAAAAGCTTGCCTGAAATAGAATAGGTTACATTGGCCCTGTGTCACAGTGACTACGCATAGCCCAAGTGTTACGAAACTGTGGGTACAGTTTTCTAACAATGATCATAAAACGTAATTGCCATTTAAAGTCAACATTTTCATCATCCACCACGACAACTATGCGTTAGAGTGAGTGACAATTTCTACTTGGTCAACACTAACTAACACTTTCTTTGTTTTTCTGTCTTACAGAAAGAATGGTTATGCCTCAACTGCCAGACCCAAAGAGCTCTCTCTGGCCAGTTGGACGATATGCCCCCTCCACCATCTCCAGTGAAGAAGCAACTATCCACACCTACCCCTACCCCTCCTGCCTCCCCTGCCAAAGTCCTTGCTTCCCCAGCTGCTGCTGCTGCTGCTTCTCCATTAACAAGGAGCCCCTCAGTCACTCAGGCAGAGGCAGCAGCAGCAAAGGAAGACACCCAGCCGCTTCCCATGTCCAAGGTAGTACCAGAACACACCCCGCCCCAAACACCCGACGCTGCATCTGCAAACACAGATGCCACACCCATCCCACCTGAGCATGCCGCCCCTCCCTCTGATAGTGTCCCAGAGGAGAAAGACCCAGAACAGGCTGAATTGATAGAAGCTATATCTGAGACTACACTGGATGAGCCTGTGCCAGAGAGTGTAGTGGAGAGTGCTGTCAAGGCCCCGGCAGTGGAGAAAGACCCAGAGCAGGCTGAAGTGATAGAAGCTATATCTGAGACTACACTGGATGAGCCTGTGCCAGAGAGTATAGTGGAGAGTACTGTCGAGGCCCCGGCAGTGGATCATCCAGAGAGTATTGCAGAGAAAGTTACAGAAGAACAGTCACCACCTGACACTACTCAGGCAGAATTAGATTTCCAGCCTGCAGTTGTAGAGGAGCCAGTCATTGCTCCCCCTGTAGAGAATGTGTCAGTAAAGCCTATTGAGGCAGCACCCGAGCCAACTCCAAGCCCAGATACAGTGCAGAGTGAGTCTACAGCAAATGAGAGCTCACCGGCTCCCTCTGCAGGTAGTGAGAAAGAGGAGCCCATCCCAGAGAAGGTTCTTGAAGAGGAAGCTAAGCCGGTAGAGCCAGAGGTGATTCCAACACCTGAAACGGTCACACAGGAAACTACTGTCCAACCTGACCAATCACCAGAGCCTGAACCGCCAGCTCCTGTAGTCACTGAGGAGGAAGGGAAAGCAGTAGTGACTGAGGTAGAACCTAGCCAGCCACCTAAAGCTGAGGAGCCAGCTCCTACACCTCCTGCAGTCACCGAGCAGGAGGAGAAACCTAAAGAGCCAGAGCCTCAAGCAACTACTGTTGAGCAGCCTCCAACTGAGGTGTCTTCAGTAGGTACAGGTCCAGTAGCAGAGAGTTCAGCTGTGGAGACTAAGATGGAACCAGAGGCAACGCCAGAGGTGGCTCATGCTCCACCAGCTAAGGTTGCAGAGAATTCAGCCCCAGCTCCCGAAGCCTCTATTGAGCCGGTAGAGGCTCCTGCATCTCCCAAACCAGCAGAGCCAGAGCCAGAGCCTGTGCCTCCACAAAAAGAGGAGGTGCCCTCTGCGGTAGAGGAAACACCCCCTGTAGTTGCTGAGAATGAACAGCCTAAAGAGGTAGAGACCATTCCACAAACTGAGGCAGTTGAGTCTGTAGCCCCATCTCCTCCTCTAGTTACTGATAAAGTAGAGGAGAAACCGGTAGAGGAGGCAAAGCCAATTCCGCCAGCCCAAGTTGAGGAGAAGCCTGTAGAGAAGGAGGCAGAGCCAATTCAGCCAGCCCAAGTTGAGGAGAAGCCTGTAGAGAAGGAGGCAGAGCCAATTCCGCCAGCCCAAGTTGAGGAGAAGCCTGTAGAGGAGGAGGCAGAGCCAATTCCGCCAGCCCAAGTTGAGGAGAAGCCTGTAGAGAAAGAGGCAGAGCCAATTCCGCCAGCCCAAGTTGAGGAGAAGCCTGTAGAGGAGGAGGCAGAGCCAATTCCGCCAGCCCAAGTTGAGGAAAAGCCTGTAGAGAAAGAGGCAGAGCCAATTCCGCCAGCCCAAGTTGAGGAGAAGCCTGTAGAGGAGGAGGCAGAGCCAATTCCGCCAGCCCAAGTTGAGGAGAAGCCTGTAGAGAAGGAGGCAGAGCCAATTCCGCCAGCCCAAGTTGAGGAGAAGCCTGTAGAGAAGGAGGCAGAGCCAATTTCGCCAGCCCAAGTTGAAAAGAAGCCTGTAGAGAGAGAGGCAAATCCAATTCTGCCAGCCCAAGTTGAGGAGAAGCCTTTAGAGAAGGAGGCAGAGACAATTCCGCCAGCCCAAGTTGAGGAGAAACATGTAGAGAAGGAGGCAGAGCCAATTCCACCAGCCCAAGTTGAGGAGAAGCCTGTAGAGAAGGAGGCAGAGCCAATTCCACCAGCCCAAGTTGAGGAGAAGCCTGTAGAGAAGGAAGCAGAGCCAATTCCACCAGCCCAAGTTGAGGAGAAGCCTGTAGAAAGTGAGGCAGTAGTAAAGAAAGTACCAGAGGCTTCTCCTGCACCTCCTGCTGCTGAACCAGTAAATGTTAGCCCTGAGAGAGATGCAGAAAGGACAGAGTCAGAAACAGGCGTTGAACCCAGCCCAGCAGTCAAAGCAGAGGAGCCAATTTCACCATCCCCTGTTGAGAAGAAAGTCCCTGAACAGCTCCCAGGACCTGAACCACAATTAGCTAAAGTTGATCAGATCCCACCTCAGGAGGCTGTAGAAGCTCCAGCACCAGTAGTAGAAAAAAACACAACTGAAACTGAGGCTGGAGCAGAACGTGTAGGTCAGAAAGAGGAAAATCAGACATATGTGGATACAAAGGTTGAACCAGAGCCAACAGCAGATAATAAGGCTGAAAAAGCCCAGGATGAGTCTACTCCCCCAGCTTCTGAAGCTGACGAGCATGAAAAGGTCAAAGCAGAGCAGGCAGAACAAGCTGTAGAGGCAGCGTCACCATCATCTGCTGCTAGTGAGCCACAAGCCCCTGAGAACGTTTCTGAGGAGAAACCCACACAGGAAGGAAAAGAAGCTGAAGTTCCAACGCCTGGCAGCATAGCTGAAAATAAACAAGAGGTGTCTATAGCTGAGAGTAGGCAGCCAACTCCTACTGTGTGTGATGAGAAAGCAGTGCAAGAGAATGAGTTACCCAAAGAAGATGAATCCGAGCAAACTCCAAAGACAGACTCTGTGTCTGAATGCATTCAGCCAGAGAAAAATAAAGTGGTTGTGTCACCAGCTGTAGTTAGTGAAAAGCAGGAACCTATTTCAGTATCAGAAGTGAAAGCTGTGAGTGCCAGAGAGGGCAGCGTAGAAGACAAAACAACACCAGAGCAGACTAAAATATCTGAAACTGTGTCTGAAAATGTGTCTGTAGCCCCAGCCCCTGTAGTAGAACCTGACACCCTAGTACCTGTAGTTGGTGAACAGGACGAAGACAAACCCCTGAATGAAGAGAAGTCAATGCCTGAAATTCCAGAGTTAATAGAGGCTGAAGTGGATGCAGTTGGAGAGGTGACTGTAGTATGTAGCAACAGTAGTGGCTGAAAAGTAGATGATTCAAGTCAGAAGGGCTCTATTCACAAATGTTTCTACAGACCTTTTAGTTATGTAAAATAATCTACAGACATCAGTTGTCTTCCGTATATACATCTTCATATCTCCATTTTAAATGTTCCCAATAATATGTAATGTTTTTGATCAATTTTGGATGATTATCATCTACATATTTATTATACAATAATTGTGTTTTATTATTTTCATTTACAGGCAACGGTGAAAGAGCCTGGAGAAAAAAACACAGTCGCCAAGCATAGCAGTCCCACCAGCCCCTCAGACCTTGCCAAGCTTGAGAGCACTGTCCTTCCCATACTAGGGGCCCAGGCTACACAACCAAAGGACGATTCGGACAAACTAACCGACTCACTCAAGGCCAGACGCAAACTTGAGGTGCTACCCCTCTCACCTGAATCTCCCAGCACAGAGGATGACCCAGAACTCTCAGAGAAGAAGGACGCCTCAGCAAAGAAAAGGCTGCTGGTGCCGACAGACATCAGGGGTGACTCGT
The DNA here is from genome assembly GCF_964263955.1 of Coregonus lavaretus. Taxonomy (NCBI): domain Eukaryota; kingdom Metazoa; phylum Chordata; class Actinopteri; order Salmoniformes; family Salmonidae; genus Coregonus; species Coregonus lavaretus. Next base: position 48,343,894 of record NC_139992.1, on the reverse strand, counting down.
TGGAGGACAGCAGTGAGAGCTTAGGGAAAGATAGTCCCATGTCAGGGGATGACGAAGACTTCATTCGTAAACATATCATGGAGATGAGTGAGAACGAGGATGCTTCGCCGTCTGATGAAGAAAACCTAATCCGGCGAAAGATCCGAGATCAGGAGAGGAAACGAATGGAGCAGGAGAAAGGGGAGGGGAAGGAGAGAAGTGCAACTTCAAAAGGCAGGCGGCTCCTCAAGAAGAGCACCATCAGCCCTGAGGACGAAGATGAGCGGAAACTCTCACTGGATAAAGCTGACGAGGCATGGAAAGAGGGATCGGAACCCAAAGTTTCAGATTCTCAGGAAGGGGAACAGCCTTCGGCGGATAGAGGCGTGGCAGTCCGCCAATTCAGAACCATCGAGCTCAACACGACTAGCACCCCTGTGCGCATACCGGGTACATCAGATGATGGAGAGCTTGAGATGGAAAGCCTCACCAACTCCCCTGACGATCGCTCCAGGGGTGATGGGTCCTCCAGCCTGCACGCATCCAGCTTCACCCCTGGGACATCGCCTACATCCCTGTCCTCTTTGGATGAGGACAGTGACAGCAGTAGTCCCAGCCGCATGCACAGTGACGAGGGGAAACAGCACAGGAAAGCGAAGCATAGACAACAAGGCCAAGGTCTACCCACCATCGAAGACTCTTCTGAGGAAGAGGAGTTACGAGAGGAAGAGGAGCTGCTAAGAGAACAGGAGAAGCAGAAAGGCTCTGGGAAGAAGTCGAAGAAGGACAAAGAGGAGATCCGAGCTCAGAGGCGGCGGGAGCGTCCCAAAACGCCGCCCAGCAACCTCTCTCCCATTGAAGATGCCTCCCCGACAGAAGAGCTGAGGCAAGAGGCAGAGATGGAGGAGTTCAGGCGATCATCCTTATCGGATTTCTCTCCCAGCATCGAGTCAGAACCTGAGGGAGTTGAGATAAATGCGGTAAATATTGCAGCAGTACAGAAAGTTTACCAACTTCCTACATCTGTTTCTCTCTACTCTCCAACAGATGATCAAGGTGCTAATAAAAGCCCTGAAAAACGAGCCCTGAAAACTGCAGACGAGGCCTATGAAGAGATCATGCTAAAGGCTAAAACACCCACAAAAGAGAAGGTGGACATCCCTCTGGGGAAAGAGTCCCTATATGGTGGGATGCTGATTGAAGATTATGCATGTGAGTCCCTTGTTGATGGAAATGGAAAGAAAGTCCAGCGGCAGGAGCCTGAGAAAATCTCAGTGCCAGCTCAGCCCAAAATACTGAGATCTCCAGATGAAGTTTATGAAGACATGATGGAGAAGAAGAAAAAATTCATGCAGCTGGAGCAGGAACTGAAAAAAGCACAGTCAGTGTCGGAAAGACCCACACCAGAGATCGTATTGCAACCCGCTGAGCCAACCAGCTCCACAAGTGTTACAGTTACTATAGGCAAGGATGGGAAACCACTGCTCGATGCTGAGGCTGCGTATGAGGAACTCATGAAGAAAGTTCTGACTCCTGGGACTAGCCCGACACAGCAGGGTCCTGATATATCTGGGGCGGCCCCTGGTGGTGAGTTGGAAGGCACTGAATCCAGAAGGGCTCTGCGTCCCATACCAGACCTGAGGGTTACACAGTGCTCCTCTGGGGAGGAGGACGCTGATGAAGAGGCCAGTGAGACCAACAGTAAGGATAAGCCAAAGACTTCATCAGACATTCCTAAAGCTGATCAGGCACCCGTAACAGCTGCTGCAGAAACAGAGCCCAAATCAGTTGCTTGCGAGGTCCCCCCATCAATAACTTCAGACCAACCACAGATGACCATTGAAACTTCCCAGGCTGACCAGCATGTGGGCGTAAGCCAACAGGAGGTCATGGACCTGTCTAGTATGAAGTCCTCAGCCCCTGCTGTTGCCAGTGTATCGCCCTTACCCACCGTCCCTCAGTACACCCCCACTGTCCCCAGCGTAGTCTCAACCGCCCCACCAGTGCCCCCCAAACCAGCCATCCTGCACAGAGCTCTGTCTCAGGAAAAAGCAGATGTTCCTGAACCCCCTCCACTGCCCCCTCCCACCATGCCAAAGCCATCGGTTTACCCCAGGAAACCCCCTGTTCCGCTTCCACCTCAGGCCACAATCAGGTCAGAACCTGTTGCCTTGACAACAGCCCAAGGGTCACCGGTAAGACAACCTCATGTCCCCCCACCGGTTCCTCCAAAGCCAGCCATCCCCGCTGGAATGGGGTACAGCCACAGGCCAGGGGAAAATGTCAAACCACCCCTTGCTCCGAAACCTGTCTCTCAGCCTGGCTCTCCTGCCCACATCCAATATCCAAGACCCACCGCCCTCCACACAGGCCATGCTGATATAGCCCTGAATCTGAGCCCCTCAGCTGAAAGCAGGCCAGGTCACTTCTCAGGTCACTCCTCGGGTCACTCCTCCGGTCACTCCTCGGTTCACTCCTCGGGTCACCCATCCCCCACTTCTCCGCGATACGGCAATCGATACGACACCTACGTGGTTATCACTCTGCCATCCCAGCCCAGCTCTCCAGTGGAAGGGATCACCACCCAGGCCCCATCCAGTCCTGGTCCAGCATCTCCTTCAAGACTTGCCCAACCTCCACCTCAACCTCAAACACTGTATCAACCACAACCTCAACCCCAGAAACAACCACAGCCACCTCCACCACACACAAATAGGGTGCCCCTGGCGTTCACTCGCATCACTGAGTCTATGGAAAGTCAGGAGATATGTGGGCCAGAGAAAGTTGTGTCAAGCTCCTGTCATGTCATCGAGGCTATTTCAGCATCCGCTCCACCCCCAGAGGTCAGGTTAGGGCAGGTCACTCAGTTTGTGACAACAGAAGTCCAAAGAACCATGGTGTCTGTCCGACACGAGAGGTCGCCTCCCCCACCCCCGGCCCCAAGAGCGAACGGTGTCCCAATCTCACTGGAGAAACCTAAACCACAACAGACACAGAGTACACAGGGCTACCAGCTGGGGGAGGTAGTAGACCTTCGTACCATGAAGGTGAATTCAGAATCGGCCATGAAAGTGGTGGATCTGTCTTCCTCAGATGTTAGACGCCAGTCCTTGGCCACAGACATCAACGGTCGTCAAACAAGCGCAGTGCAGTCCCCAGTGGTCAATCTCAGCATTGAGTCATCCAGTGTTTCCATAGTGACTGACAGCATCACCATAGTTACATGTGCTGCCACCATACAAAGTTACGAAAATACCAACATATCCCAAGTCCCCTCTGTGCCCCTTCAGCTTACAACCACAAACAAAGCCTTCGAGCCTGTTTGTCAGATCGTCTATCGCCCCATAGATGCACAGCCCACAACCAGCAACAATGCTGAGATCCCCATTAACCTTTCTGTAGGTCCTGGCACAGGCTTAGGGACATTCCAGCCACCTGTCACCATCGCCCCTACCTCTGCCCCAGGGTGTGTGGCTAATGGTCTGAGCAGCGGGGCACCGACAGTAGCAGGTGCGGTGGACCTTAGCACAGCCAAACCCTTCAACACTGTGGTTTCGGTCGACACTTCCTCCACAGAAGTGGTCACGGTTGTGATCACAGAGGAGGATGGGAAACCCGTGGACCTAACGGCCGGGAGAAGAACCGTCTGCTGTGATGTTGTCTACAAGCTGCCGTTTGCAGGTAGCTGCACCACCCAACAGCCCACTACTCCATTGCCCGAAGACCGCTTTGGCTACCGAGACGACCACTACCAGTACGACCGCTCGCCCTACAGCATGAGGGGCTTCGGTGGGATCAAACCCTCCATGTCCGATACCAATCTGTCTGAGGCCGGGCTTTTCCTCTACAAGAGCAAGAACAGTTACAATTTCAATGGCACCACAGAGGGTGCAGTAGACCTGACATCCTCCAAGACATCTGATGCAGGTTTGTGCAGTGACATCGCCGACCTCTCGCTGAAATGTCACTTTGAGATGCCTCTGCTTATTCATGGATGATGTTTTTTTTGTTGTTTAGTTCACTTATTTTTGTTTTTTCATAAGTGCTTTGCATGGACATTTTATTTTCCCTTATTTTTTCGTTCTACCTTTATGATCATTTTTGGTACACAGATGCCTGTGCTTGCATGCTGTTTGTTCTGGCAAGACTGGAGGTTTTTACATTTTTTATGTTGCTTTTTTATTTCTTTGGATTGAGCATGGCTTTGGATGCATGGCTTTCTGTATGAGGTTTCCCCACTAAAGTTACCTGTTTTTGTGGACTCAATAGATTTTTTCCCCCAACAGGTGTAGCTTTGGACTTCTCCACCAAAGGCTCAGGGTTATATTCTGAAATGATAATCCCCCCATATTCCCAAACCAGAGTCACAGGGGCTGTTGGGACACACTTTGGCACGAGCAGTGTCCTGAGATCCTCCAATGGGGTGGTGTACTCTTCAGTCTCAGCACCAATCCCATCCACCTACGCCATCACCACACAACCTGGCTCCATATTCAGCACCACCTACAACTCCCTGTTGGCGGGCATGCACACCAGTGACACCATGCCATCCCTGTCCACTCTCCAGAACCAGCCCATGACTCGGTCCCACAGCTTCATCTCTACCACCTCCGCAGACGATCAAGGGGACGTCCCCCTCAACCTGGAGCTCTCCAAAGATGGCATATCCACCTCCGCGGCCCTCACCAGCAAAACGGCCAACCTGGCCCTGGAAAGACTGGACTCGTACACGGACGCGTCCCTGGAGGCTATTGCCGCCTCACTGGAGGCCCTGTCCTCGCCCTGTGTGCCCGGGGAGGGCCAGTACCAGATGCAGCGTGATATTCTGGAGATGGAGAAGCTCAAGCAGCAGCGGTTGGCTGAAGAACTGGAGTGGGAGCGTCAGGAGATCCAGCGCTTCCGCGAGCAGGAACAGATGCTGGTGCAGAAGGAGCTGGAGGAGCTGCAGTCCATGAAGCAGGCCATCCTGTGCCAACAGGAGGATGAGCGCCAGGCCCACCTCATGATGCAGAAGGAGACCTATGCCCAGCAGCAGCAGCAGTTAGAGCAGATCCAGAGGCTCCAGGAGCAGCTCCGAGCGCAGCTGGAGGAGCAGAAGTTCCGGAAGATGTATCCGGGGGAGATGTTGCTGGGGCACGGCCAGCAGGAGGCTGTCGTCCTGGGGCCGGACGGCACCGAGCTGGCCCGGAAAATCATGGATAGTGGGTGTCAGACGGACGACGAGGACAGTGTTGTCGATAAAGCCTATATGGCGGGGAGGAAGAAGAGAAGCACAGCCAAGAAGAGCGTAGACAGCTGCGTGCAGACGGACGATGAGGACCAGGAGGAGTGGGAGCCTGCTCGGGCCAGACGTAGCAGGCCTCGCACGTCCAGGGGGGACAGAGGTGGACAGACCTCCGATATGTCCATTCAGGCTCACTCTGAGATCTCCATACAGACAGACTCTGCAGGGAACGTAAGAATGGATGCCAGGATGGAGCTCTCTGACTCGGAAAGTCCACATAGGGGAGACAAGAGACGGCCCATGCCCTTGGAGATAGAACAGTCTGGCCACCTCAGAGCTAACCCCTCCTGCCTTCAGGCCCCGCCCAAATCCCCCAATGTCCTCTACTCCCCCATATCCCCCTGCATATCCCCGAGCAAATCCCTTGAGTTTGTGTCCTATGAGAAATCACTGGGTGATACAAGCCCACAGAGAATAAGAGGGAGTACTGAACCGACCAAAGTCTCTCCAGCCGGCAGCCCCAAGGCACCTAAGGCCATGCAGAGATCCATGTCCGACCCCAAGCCCATGAGTCCAACTGGAGAGGAGAGGGCATCATCCAGTTTCCAGTATGGCGACAGTTACTCCGTGAGTATTGGTTCAATCATTGTTTGCAATTGTGATATGTTCTATTTAAGTGGGCATAGAGTTTCTCCATTAGGCATGCAGGCTTTATACAAAGGTCAGTTTTCTCACCCCAAGGAGAAAAGGTACAAAAGGGCGCTAACACTTGCATATTATTATTTATACATAATTGGGTTTATTTTGTAATTTTATATTAAGGCCTTGTGTTGCCACTAGAGTTTGAGTTTTTCTAAGCATGTTACACTGTGACATTAGAAAAACAAACTAGAGCATAATCCATGATATTGTTCTGTTTTGAAACCAGATTTGGATGCATTTCCAGGTTGCACTTTTTGTCATAACAATACTCCATTATTGCCCTGAAAATGATGTCTTATTTCAGTTCTGTTTCTCTCACACTCATCTAATGTAGCCCCCGGCTTGCTATTCATTTGGCGAGTTTGCTGTCTAAATTCATATGAGCCTCTCATAGAATGCCCTTTCAAAGGCATTGCTGCACTAAAGCTGATATATTTATATTGGCATTTTAGTTTGAAGGCAAAGCCTGCAAGACTGGAGGGAATTTTCTAGAAGAGTTTCCATTTTTCATATTTCGGACATTGAGTCATTGCACAGTGCCTCTTCAATGTGTTTTGGGACTGGTAGCGTACTTGGTAGATATCCCACATTCTTTCTTTCAAACCAGACTAACTAGATCAGGACATATTTGAGGTAATGCAAATTATTTAGTCCAATGGTTACAGCTATTCGTTTATTAACTACTAGTTGTATTAAAACATAACATTTACATTTCATAAACACTGCAAGTATAGAAGTGTGTTCATAGCCATTATTTTTTTTAAACTTGTTTCCATGGGACCGGTTGCAGACATACTCAAAATGTAATGAAAGATGATTAAGTTAAGATATATACTTAGGTTATGCATACTAGGGTTGGGCGCGGTATCCAGATATATATGGTATACCAGCCAAGCCTTATGCATACTTAATCAAGCCTCTCATTTTGCCTCTGGCTCTCTCCCGGGGTATTTAAATACGTTTTTTGCCTGAGTGATACACCACAGAGCTCCTCATACTGTACTTACAAGGGATGGACAAAAAGCTTGTAGGAAAATATTGATATGCCACAGATCCATAGAGCTTTAATGTGAATAAATTACATATTTTGAGGCTGCTCTTAAGGTGTGAGGAACATTTACGGCCAGGAGCACCTACAGTATCTTCCTGTGAAACTCACCAGCAATTGATATGCTGTGTTTCTCAATAAGCTTTCCCTCACTCTGAGGACACCACATTTTTGTCCGTGCTTGATTGTAATCGGGACACAGAGACACTAGGATAGAGATCCTCTTCTATTTTAGTCATCCATTAATTCAATCAGATAATTGAAATCATGTAAGATTTAACACTTCTTTCCGGTTAATTTAGTCCATGTAGTAAAGGTTTAGACCAAGTCATCATTCAGATGCTGTAACCATTCAGTGTGAAATCACAATGTGACGTTTGAGTATAAATCATTAAATATAGAAGCAAAGCTATTTATTCTCGTTTTTTATAACTATTTGTTTGGTTTGGTTTTCTCCCCCAGGGCAAAAGCTCGTCGGGCAGCACCCCAACTGGCACTGGCAAGAAGGTGAAGAGGACCCTGCCCAACCCGCCCTCGGAGGAGGAGGCAACAGCCACCGGACAGACGTCCTACAGCACTGGCTCGGCCCGCCGTCGCATGTGCCGCAACACCAACATGGCGAGGGCCAAGATCCTGCAGGATATCGACCGTGAGCTGGACATGGTGGAGCGTGAGTCATCCAAGCTCCGCCACAAGCAGGCAGAGCTGGACGAGGAGGAGAAGGAGATCGACGCCAAGCTACGCTACCTGGAGATGGGCATCAACCACAGGAAAGACGCCCTCCTTAAGGAGCGGGAGAAGAGGGAGCGGGCCTACCTGCAGAGCGTGGCCGAGGACCGCGACTACATGTCAGACAGCGAGGTCAGCAATATCCGGGAGACACGGAGCGGCCGCGGCAGTGGGGAAGATGAAGAGATGGCAGGTCACGGGTTGGAGCGCCCCAGGACGGCACCCCAGTCAGAGCTGGATGACTTTGTGCCACCACAGACCACACACGAGGCCCAGTACGGCAAGTACTCCCAGTACCAGTACCCCCTGAGCCAGACGCTGTACCAACAACAATCCCTCTACCAGTCCCCCCAGTCCTACCAGTCTCAGTCTATCTACTCCTCAGTCCCCTCCCTGTCTAGCTCCCAGCAGCAGAGCTACCACCAGATGCTCCTACTCCAGCAGAAGGCAGCCAGGCAGGCGGCCCTGCTCCAAGAGTTGGACGCGTCGTCCAAGTATGAAGTCATCAGCCGGCAGCCCGACCCAGTGTCTTCCGCCTACATGGGAGGGGTCAGGTACGACAAGTACGGTAACCACTTGGACCTCCGGGCCCTGGAGGTGGGGGGCAGTATGGCTGGCAGCCCCATGTCCAATGTGTCGGCCGACTCCTTCTATGGAGATGTGGAGCACCACCACCACGCTCCACGAAGCTACGTCCTCCTAGAAGATGCGGCAGAGCTGGCCAAGAGCTCCACGAGTCTGGCTTCATCCAGCTACGCCCAGGCCGAGAAGGAGCTGGCTAAGGCAGAGAGGCTGTTGCGGAGAAGTGCAGCCGACCTGACCACAGAATACCTGGGCTCCAGCTCAAGGCTGCACTCCGGGTACGGAAAGACTCCAGACGACGAGGACTCCATGGACGACCCCTACGAGCTGAAGCTCCTCAAGCAGCAGCTGAAGCAGGAGTTCCGGAGGAGCACAGGGGGAACAGAAAGCCTGGACCCGCTGACGGGTCTCTCCCACAACTACTACAGCACTCCCAGCACGGGTGTCTCCTCCTCCCAGAGCTACTCCCAAAGACACTACCCCAAGGCGGAGAAATACAGCATCAGCCGGCTGACCCTGGAGAAGCAGGCAGCCAAGCAGCTCCCGGCGTCCATGCTGTACCAGAAGCACAAAGCCCCGCTGACCGACCCCAAAGTCTCCAAGTACTCCTCCATGCAAGACGGCAGGGGTCTGGAGACAGACTATACCAGCTATTTAGGGTCCAGTAATGTTAGCGCCTCTCCCAGATCCAGCCGGCTCCTCCAGGACGAGATCACCTTTGGACTACGCAAGAACATAGCCGAGCAGCAGAAGTACCTGGGCTCCACGTTGGGCGCCAACCTGGCCGGCTCGCTCAACTTCGGCCAGAGCCTGGCCTTGGACTCGACCTCCTACCCCAGTGGCAGCCGCTCACGGCCCTCTTCCAGGCCCAACTCTGTCTATGGCCTGGATCTCTCAATCAAGCGGGACCCCTCCAGTTCCTCGCTGAGGCTCAAGGGGGACGGAGAGGCTGCCTCAGACAGCTACCAGACGCCCTCAGGGCGTGCCAAGCCCACCAGCCTGCCCATCGTGCAGGGTGGCCGGGGGCGCATCCCCATTGTGGCGCAGAACTCTGAGGAGGAGAGCCCGTTGAGTCCTGTGGGCCAACCTATGGGCATGGCGCGGGCATCGGCGGGGCCCCTGCCGCCCATCTCGGCCGACTCGCGGGACCAATTTGGTTCGTGCCTCTCCCTGCAGGACTCCCAGCAGCAGCAGCACCTGAGGGAGGAGCCAACGAGGGGGCGGGGCTACGTCTTGATGGATGACCACCAGGGTACCATGTCGGACGGTGAAGGTAAACGACAACAGCATCAGTTCAGAACTGTGTTCTTCCTATTTCAAACTGACTCTGCTTGCATGCACCCAATATACCACCCACATATACCACCCACATGCACCACCCATGACTTTTAACTTTGCTCATGTCTTATCTGTGTCTTTATTGGTTTCTTCATCTATTGTCTATTCTGAATGTATTCATTCCCTCTTCCTTTGATTTTATGTATTGGTCTCAATGCAAGTTTCAAGTTGACTTTACTGAATGTAATTACTATATTATGTGTTTGTCTGTGTTGATGTCCTTTGATGTTTAATCCCTAATTTGGCTCTTTTTTGGTCTCTAAATGCATGTGATTGTGTCTGCGTTGGAATATATCATTATATAATATATATTTTCCTATTTAAGCTCTATGCATGGTACCCTATACTGTCTATCACTTATAGATACTGTATGTAGAAGGTATCCTTCCTCCAATAGCATTCTCTCTCTGAAACTGATCAGCAGTTTTGTTTGCTAAATGCTGTCATTTGTGGTCTATAACTGACATACTTGAAAATATGGTTTTGTGCTTTAAGTCCTGGAGGACTTCCGTAGTATTTCACAACTTGCTTGTTTATCTAACGCACAGGTGTTCGGAGTAGAATAGTAGAATAATCCCTCTACTTGAAAGCTCAGGTCAGATTGTGCAGGGAAATGAGAAAAGAGCCTCGCTTTCTCTGAGGTGATATATTGAAAAGTGCCTAAGGGTAGCAAAATGTGTTTATTGCTTTGTCCTTCAGATATTTGATGTTTATATACAATTCAGTAATTCAATTGAGGACAAAATATGATACATCATAGGAATGTGTATCTGTGTGAACACTGCACGTTGTGTATTTAGACTACGATAGGCTATTACAGACCTGTTGGAAGGTTTAAATGTATTTTGTTGTGGTAGTTAGGTACATACAATATTAGCATTGCATCAGTGCAGTATGTCTTATTTGGATGAAATACACTTGACAATTTCTATAATTCTTTCTCACTTTCTTTCATGTCCATCTCTAAGGGTTTTCCAATGCATGTTATGTTAATGCATGTTCCGTTAATCTATAATAAATCAAAAACTATAATTTCATTTGCATGTCTTTGTCTGAATATGTGCATGGGTGTCATACCTTTGTGTTGTACATGTTGCATGGGGAATATAATGTTTATTGTAGCATGAACAAAGCTCTTCCTGATTCTGTGATATCGCTTAACATCTTTATCAGGGTCTTTTGTGCTCCAACAAAATGCAAACAGTTTTCTCTATTCTCTCTCTATTATGTCTCTCTCTCTATCCTGCTGACAACCATGTCTATTTTAAAATGATCCCCTTCACAACACTGTTTACTTGATTTCATATAAATATCAACAGCAATAAAAACTACACTTGTCATGACAGGACCATCCACTCAGAAATAAACCCCCTAGTTCCTATAACCCTATCCCATAATAAGTGTGTAGAACTTGACCCTTTGACCTACAGTGAGGGAAAAAAGTAGTTGATCCCCTGCTGATTTTGTACGTTTGCCCACTGACAAAGACATGATCAGTCTATAATTTTAATGGTATGTTTATTTGAACAGTGAGAGACAGAATAACAACAAAATAATCCAGAAAAACGCATGTCAAAAATGTTATAAATTGATTTACATTTTATGCAAAACATGACTTAGTACTTAGGGCAAAACCCTTGTTGGCAATCACAGAGGTCAGACGTTTCTTGTAGTTGGCCACCAGGTTTGCACACATCTCAGGAGGGATTTTGTCCCACTCCTCTTTGCAGATCTTCTCCAAGTCATTAAGGTTTCGAGCCTGACGTTTGGTACTCGAACCTTCAGCTCCCTCCACAGATTTTCTATGGGATTAAGGTCTGGAGACTGGCTAGGCCACTCCAGGACCTTAATGTGCTTCTTCTTGAGCCACTCCTTTGTTGCTTTGGCCGTGTGTTTTGGGTTATTGTCATGCTGGAATACCCATCCACGACCCATTTTCAATGCCCTGGCTGAAGGAAGGAGGTTCTCACCCAAGATTTGATGGTACATGGCGCCGTCCATCGTCCCTTTGATGCGGTGAAGTTGTCCTGTCCCCTTAGCAGAAAAACACCCCCAAAGCATAATGTTTCCACCTCCATGTTTGATGGTGGGGATGGTGTTCTTGGGGTCATAGGCAGCATTCCTCCTCCTCCAAATACGGCGAGTTGAGTTGATGCCAAAGAGCTCGATTTTGGTCTCATCTGACCACAACACTTTCACCCAGTTCTCCTCTGAATCATTCAGATGTTCATTGGCAAACTTCAGACGGGCCTGTATATGTGCTTTCTTGAGCAGGGGGACCTTGTGGGCGCTGCAGGATTTCAGTCCTTCATGGCTTAGTGTGTTACCAATTGTTTTCTTGGTGACTATGGTCCCAGCTGCCTTGAGATCATTGACAAGATCCTCCCGTGTAGTTCTCGGCTGATTCCTCACCGTTCTCATGATCATTGCAACTCCATGAAGTGAGATCTTGCATGGAGCCCCAGGCCGAGGGAGATTGACAGTTCTTTTGTGTTTCTTCCATTTGCGAATAATCGCACCAACTGTTGTCACCTTCTCACCAAGCTGCTTGGCGATGGTCTTGTAGCCCATTCCAGCCTTGTGTAGGTCTACAATCTTGTCCCTGACATCCTTGGAGAGCTCTTTGGTCTTGGACATGGTGGAGAGTTTGGAATCTGATTGATTGATTGCTTCTGTGGACAGGCGTCTTTTATACAGGTGACAAGCTGAGATTAGGAGCACTCCCTTTAAGAGTGTGCTCCTCATCTCAGCTCATTACCTGTATAAAAGACATCTGGGAGACAGAAATCTTTCTGATTGAGAGGGGGTCAAATACTTATTTCCCTCATTAAAATGCAAATCAATTTATAACATTTTTGACATGCGTTCTTCTGGATTTTTTTGTTCTTATTCTGTCTCTCACTGTTCAAATAAACCTACCATTAAATGTATAGACTGATCATTTCTTTGTCAGTGGGCAAACGTACAAAATCAGCAGGGGATCAAATACTTTTTTCCCTCTCTGTATATGATGTCATATGGGGCAGAAAACACCATGTTTATCGATTTGCCTTGGTTACAGCCCTAAGTGACTCCCTGCTGGCACTGAACAGAGATGATCCCCGACAATCACATGAGAATATCCCAAACGGTAGAGTATTAGTTGTATTAGTTCCATTTTCCTACCCCGGCCCTGCCCCCTACCTGTCAATCATCCATAAGCCAATATGTAGACCATACCTTAACCAAAACCTTAACCGAACCTTAACGATATTAGTTCCATTCTCCTCCCCTGCCCCCTACCTGTCAATCATCCATAAGCCAACATGTAGACCAAACCATAACCTTAACTTCACCTTAACCATTAGTTCCATTCTCCTCCCCAACCCCCTACCTGTCAGCTATCCATACGCCAACATCTTAACCATTCCAGACGTCAACATGTATTTCCAATATGACTCAATGTTGGTAGAGTGTGAAGCATTCAACATATGTTAGCTGGCTTCTGTGTACAGTCTGTTCCATATTGATGAGCGTACAATGAGTCAGGGAGGTCGCTTTACACCAATCGGAAATTCAAACCTGCAGTTTGTCAATGCTGATCTAAAGATACAGAACCATACAGTTATTTTCACATTTTCCAGCATTCTAAAAGTGAGCTAGACTTGCCTAAATGTCAGACTGTTACCATGGTTACATACTGTACAGTAACTGGTGCCAGTTGTGATAAACTATGGAAAGAAAACGGACTAACCCTATACTGTGCCATATTAACTAAAAAGAGCATGGGTCAGGTTGGCATGATAGTGTGAAAAACATGACACCAAAAACATGCAAAACATTAATGCCGATAAATTACATCTGCATGAGATAAGTTAAAGTTACCCCTGGCGTGAAATATTTCAACAGGAAAGTATCATAATTTAGCTGCTTGTAAATGATATCTTGAAAAGCCCTAAATTATTAAATGTTTACCTTTCTTGGAGGCCTCTTTCTCTTCCTTTCTGTTTCTACAATCACCCGTCCCCTCTCAAGCATGCAATCCTTTTCCAACCAATGAGAGAGCTTGTCCTGACTGATAGGTTAGAAGGGACTGATTGACAGGGTTAGTGATCATGGCCTATTTGTCCCTGAAGCCTACCACCTACGGCGAGAGGAGACGGACTGGTTTGACAAACCACGAGATGGACGACCAGAGAACGGACAAGGGCCGGACAGGAGACAGGTGACACGCACGCTCCCACACACGGCACAAGTCATGAAGTTAAGAAATGCCCATATGCACACAGACTTTTAACACAATGCTTTACTGTTTATTCATTCATGCAGAAATAACCAACACTAATTACATACATATTAATGAGTACATAATTGTGGAGACATTTTCAAGCATGCATTTGTATCAGTAACTGCAGCTATCTGTTGGGGTGTAATAGCCTATAAAACACTTATGTAGTTTCCTGTATGTGTCTCTCAGGGGAAGGGTGTGTACTACCCCTTTCCTCACACCAGAGTCAAACTGCAGAGGGATCCCAAGGACCGCAGTGTATCAGGTAAGGGAAACACAGTTGACTGTACCTTGCACATGGACACAATCTGCATTGCTTGCTCTTTGGAGTTTTACGCTGGGTTTCTGTATAAGCACTTTGTGACAACTGCTGATGTAAGAAGGGCTTTATAAATAAATGTGATTGATTGATTGAATCACAGTTTATCATATCTATGAAGTTTCTACAGCTACCAGGCATTTACTGTAAATTCCATGAGAGTAAAGTTAACCATTTAGAACATGAAATGTAGGATGTCTACTCCTTTTGAACTCTCATTTAGGCTGTAATAAACACAGCTGTCTTAGCACAGTGCCAGCTCTTAATGTTTGTCTCGACCCAAAATGGGGTAGACATTTCATGGCTCCTCTGTTGATTTGGCACATCTCCACTCTCATCAGTCATCCATTCCGGCTCAAAATGGCGTGTCATTCATACACCGGATTAGCTTTTTGCAATTAGTCAGCAGGCCACAAATAAAGTGCTTGTTTATGTGGAGCCGTGTTAAAATGAACAATTTGTCTGTGGGATTTGGATGACTTGTACCTGTGTCAGAGTGTGATAAGCGCGTATTTACTCTTTAGTTTAAATGGCTGTGTGTATGTGTGTGTGCACATGAATGTGTGTCTACAGTCTACACTGGATATTTATTCCTGTGCATGCATACTCTTAATGTGTGTCTGACCACTGTACGTGCATGTGTATATTTGTGTGTGTGCATGCTTCTCACTTATTTGTGGGTTTCTACCTCTTCATTTCCAGGAAATGGATTGGGTATCAGAGTGGTGGGAGGTAAGGAGGTTCCAGGGACCAACGGAGACATCGGAGCCTACGTAGCTAAAGTCTTACCTGGAGGAGTTGCCCAACAGACTGGGAAGATACTAGAGGGTAAGTTAAGTTCACACATACTGGGATATATGCTGCGCTCCTGGGTCGTATTCATTAGGCACCAAACTGACTGAACCAGGGAGGGAAAGCTGAATGCTTGATTTAATTTTCTGTTGAATAAACTTTTTCCTACGGTGTCGCCATAATGAATGTGAAATGGTGCAAAATGGGTATATGAGTCAACTGCTTATGGTTCTCAAAAAAACATTTGAGAGAGACGTTTCTATATGTGAAATGTACTTCCCCTTTAAGAATCAATCAGTTGCAAGAATGAAATAGTCCAAGTCTGGACATGAGTGATTGTTATCAGAAGAAGGAACTGTAGCTCTATCTGTCTGTCTACATCTGTCTGTACTGTAGCTCTATCTGTCTGTCTCCTTACATCTGTTTGTTTATCCGTCCATCTCTCTCTCTGTTTACCTTTCTCTCCTGCCATTCTCTATCCTTAGCGTGTGTGTATAAAAGCAGCAGAGACTCACTGTTGACAGATGGTTTGAGAGGAATCTGACTTGAGGAATGACACGGAGATGACAAAAATAGAAGTTAATTTGCATTTTGTTTTGTCACCTCCAGGCAATGGTCTATCACTCAGTTACCAATGTGAAGGGGGGGGGGGGGGGGGGGGGGGGGGGGGGCTTTAGAGAAAGAAAGGTTTGAGAGAGATTTTACCAAAGCGCTTTCAGAATTCTGAATGTAATGATATCACAGCTTTTCTTCAATCAAATCTCAAAATGCATTGTAGGTTTGGGAAAAGCTTTGGAAGTTAGCTTTGTGATGGTAGCTTCTATTACTCCAACTTAGCATTGTTTGCATTAGCGTTTCTGTTACTTTCCTTCGGTCAGGGTTTACCCATATTATTTTATTACTACATCTCTGGGAATGTGCTATAACTCAATGGCAGCGCTAGTGCCCAGAGTTTTATAGGTCTGAATCCAAACTAAGGGGCACAACAAGCAGTAAGCATTGTCCATGTATCCCTAAACAGTCATCATGTCACTCCTGGCC